>NW_012105165.1:909540-984370 GCF_000951045.1 Mandrillus leucophaeus
AGATACCATTTCATGCCAGTCACAATGGTGATTATTAAAAAATCAAGAAACAACGGGTGTTGGTGAGGTTATGGAGAAAAAGGAATGCTTTTACATTGTTGGTGGAAATGTAAATTATTTCAACCATTGTGGAACACAGCATGGTGACTCCTCAAAGATCTAGAAGCAGAAATATTATTCAACCCAGTAGTCTCATTACTGGATATGTACCCCAAGGAATATAAATCATTCTGTTATAAAGGTACATGCACAAGTATGTTCACTGCAGCACTATTCACAATAGCAAAGACATGGAAGCAACCCAAATGCCCATCAATGTTAGACTGGATAAAGAAAATGTGGTACATAAACACCATGGAATACTATGCAGCCATAAAATGAAATGAGATTATGTACTTGCAGGGATATGGATTGAGCTAGAGGCCATTATCCTCAGCAAACTAACTTAGAAAAATAAGCCAAATACTGCATGTTCTCATTTATAAGTAGGAGCTGAACGATAAGAACACATGGACACACTAGGGGGAACGACACACACTGGGGCCTGTTGGGGTTACTGAGGGAGCAAGAGCTTCAGGAAGAATAGTTAAGGGGTGCTGGGCTTAATACCTAGGTGATGGGTTGATCTGTGTAGCAAACCACCGTGACAAATGTTTACTTATGTAACAAACCTGCACATCCTGCAAATGTACCCTGGAACTTAAAATAAAACTTGAAGAGGAAAAAAAAATTATTTCTCAAGGCCAGAACTTTTATATAAATTGCAGAACTTATACCTCACTGCCTATTTGAGCCTGCTCCTTATATACGACAAAGACACATCAAACTCCAAATATCAAAAATATTAATTCTAAGGTAAACATTTTTGTGAAAGTCTTATTTATGCATTTATTTATTTATTTATTTAATTTATTTTGAGACAGAGTCTCACTCCATCACCCAGGCTGGAGTGAAGTGGTGTGATCTCAGCTGACTGCAATCTCCACCTCCCTGGTTCAAGCAGTTCTCCTGCCTCAGCCTGCTGAGCAGCTGGGACTACAGGCGTGCCACCACACCCAGCTAAATTTTTTGTGTTTTCAGTAGAGGCAGGGATTCACCATGCTGGACAGACTTGTTTCAAATTTCTGGCCTCAAGTGATCCACCCGCCTCACCCTCCCAAAGTGCTGGGATTACAGGTGTGAGTCCCGGCACCCTGCCTGTGCAAGTCTTTGAATGCACATGTATGTGTGTGTGTGTGTGTGTATGTTGAATTTATCTATGAGTCAAATTCCTGTGTTACAGTGAATGTATAAATTCAACTTTGGTAAATAACGATCAGTCTTAGTGATTTTTTTTAACTATTGGAAATTTTTTAAATGATCTTTTCTCTTCATTTATACTCCTACAGCTTTTAGATAGAAACAGCAAAGCTACCTAAATAATGGCAATAACCTCGCTGATCTTCTGAATGAACTCAGGCTACTCTTCAATAACTGCCTTACTCTAATCTCATTAATCTTCTTGGAAATGGAAATATAACCTTTGCTTACACTTCTACCACAGGATATCTGAACATGCTGTGGTCTAGTCTCCATTCTCTCACTTTACTATACAACCACCACTCCAATGATAGAATTTGCCTCGTTAACTGATACTCTTCTTAAGGTATTGCTTTTACTTGTATGCACTGATAGTACAGTGTATAGGGCACAGTTACAATTGTCCATATACTGTTGATCCTTGAACAACATGAGTTTGAACCATGAACTCCACTTATATGCAAATTTCCCTCCTCCTTTACCACCCTGAGACAGCAAGACCAATTAATTTTCTTCTTCTCAACCTGAACATGAAGATGACTAGGATGAAGACCTTTATGATAATCCACTTAATGAATAGTAAATACATTTTTTCTTTCTTATGTTTTTCTTAATAACATTTTTTAATCTAGTTTACTTTACAGTAGAAATGTAACATAAAACATAAATAACATACAAAATAGGTGTTAATCAACTGATTACATCAACTGTAAGGCTTCTGGTGAGCAGTAAGCTATTAGTAGCTAATGTTAGGGGGAGTTAAAAGTTAGGCACCAATTTTTTACTGCAAAGGGATCAGCATCAGTAGCCACTGCATTGTTCAAAGGTCAACTGTATTACTCCGATTGTTTTGTAAATGTCTCTCTTTGCCACAAGATTGTAAGTTTTGTGATAGCAAAGAGAGACATTTATTAAAAATGAATCACAGTAATACAGTTACTGTATTACTTTGCCACAAGATTGTAAGCTTTGTGATGGCAGGGACACTGTATATTTCTTCTCTAAATTTGGACCCCTAATATCTAGAACTATCCCTAGGACATAATAGGTGTTCAAAATATAAGGTTGTTGAATGAATAAACTCAAGCCTGAATGCATGAACAAATGAATGCTATTTTCCCTATTTGGGAAAATTTTCCTTTGCCCCCTCCCTACTTCCCATTTGCTAGGTGAGTTACAATTCATCTTTCATATCTCAACTTACACAGTGTGTACGAGGATATTCTTCTGAAGCAAATATTCATTAAAATGTCCCTACAATGTGCTTTACATAGTTCTTTATTCTAAGTTAGCAGTTAGCACATTAGGTAACAATTTCTATCTCTTTTCTACCTTGTTCACTAATTTGTAAGCACCTTGACAATATAACTTATATCATATTCACAAGAAAACCCTAGTTTTTGGCAAAAGTAACAAAATAGTACGAGAAGAAAAAAACCTTTGGACTTTTCTTTTCCTGACTTAGGTCTTAGTTTTTTCATTTAAAAGATGAAATAATGCCTTCATCTCTATTCAACTTAAAAGTGTCACATGATTCATTGCATAAGTCCCAGATGATAACTATCAATTACTTCAGGCACAACAATATAAAACGTAATAATTATCTAAGAAGTAAGATAGACAAAGATGAAGAAGGAGTAGCAGGATTAAAAATTTTCTTTTCTCCTCTTATTTTCCTCACAGGTACTGACCTCAGCCTTCAGTATTTCCACATTTCATTGCTTTTTCACACCAAAGTCCTAGTTCTATTCTAGTTCTACAATAGTGTTCTAAAATATTAAGAAATAGATTATTTTGCACTATATCTAACTCAACCCAATAGTACAAAATCCAAAAACAAATATGTGTTTTAAAGGTTTCCGTACCAGCTTTATCAGGGTCAGTAGTAATGAAATTGACCTCTCTCTCTGAAATTTGGATAGTTTCACAGTTTTAGAAATGACTGAAAACTGAGTAGACCAAACAAGTAAATAGATTTCATCTAAATTTAATTTCTATTAATATAATTCCATAAAATTGTTTCAAAATTATTTTATTCAACTGAAGTTATGAAAATGCATTAGTGATATTGATCAGTCAAAAAGCAGTATTTTTCAGAATGTGAAAAATTCTATGTATTTGATCTTTGTTCAACATTTACCATGAACAATGAAGAGTATGCCATGATGATAAATTATATAACTGTCATGAGTTATTTGAAAGAGAGAGGAGTCATTTTTCCCTCAGATTTATTGAGGTATCATTGACAAATAAAATTTTAAGAGTTACATATATTTTAGGTATACAGTGTGATGATTATAATATACATATGTATTGCGAAATGATTACCACAACCAAGCTAATTAACACATCCATACCTCACACAGTTACCATTGTATATGTATGTGTGTGGTGAGAACACTGAAGCTCTACTCTCTTAGTAAATTTCAAGTAAACAATACAGTATTATTAACAATCGTCACCATGCTGTACCTTAGATACCCAGAAGTTATTCATCCTGTAACTGAAAGTTTGTGCCCTTTTACCAACATCTCCCCATCTTCTCCTCCCCTAGTCCCTGGCAACCACCATTCTACTCTGCTTCTAGGAGTGTTGATTGCAGTACAGAATGTCAATGTTGGTTACAATAAGAATTATGTTCTTTATATAAAAACAGTATTTTTTCACAAATGACAAAGATGGTATTACTCAATAGCATGACAGCTATAGCACACAAAGAAGAGTAATAGTAGACAATCGCTAGTTTATGAGGACATTATTAGGGTGATTTAAGGGTTAAGAAACCTCTAAGAAGCTAATGATCAAAAACTGTCAGTATTTGTATTGATTAACCATGTATAAAACCCATGGTAAAGTATTTGAAGACCATACTATGAAATATATCCTCTGGGTCTCAGAAGTATCATTTAAATTATGAGAAAGATGAAGTTGACACTGGTCTGATTTATGCTATTTAAACCTAAAATGTTCCAACCTTAATTTTTCCTTTCAGAATTAATAAGATCATAAATATATATTAAAATTATACTTATTAATAACTCCTCTGTTTTCTAACAAAAGAATACAGAGGTCTTGACTTGTATTTGGAATTTTTATTCTTAAAATGTGTATTAGGATAAACAAAAATTGTGGTACAAAAATGAGATTATATGTGAGTCAAATGGCTTGTGCTATGGAAAAAAAAATATTTATTTTTGTTATTCAGTGTCATCAAATAAACCAAATATTACCTTTTTGGATATTAGTGGAGGCCTATGAAAAGAAAAGAGCTCTCAAAGAAGCAGTATATTTGTTGTATTCATCAGTAAATTAAAAATTATGCAATAATATATTTTTCTCAACATGAAAATGTTTTGTCAAGTATTTCCACACATATACTATATATGTTTATTTCCTTTAAAGTTTTTATCTAAAAAATACATTGTTATTCACCTCATTAATTCAATTCAGGAAAAAACATGTAAGTGAATTTCCATATTATGATGATATAGTTCTAGTTTTCTTCATGATTTTCCAAAAGATGACTGTATATTATACCTCAAGTTTTTAAAAATATTTTTCAGTATGGAAACTTTATTTACCTAATTTTGAGTATAGATATAAATCATAGTTTTATTTCTGTGGTATTATTGATACAATCACAAACCTGTGACTTCTAACACAACTGCCCAACACATGTTAAGCTTAGGTTTCTTTAAGACTTTAAAATTAAAGCAAATAAAATGAAGATGCCTTCTAACTTTGGATAACCTCATGTTCTTCTTGCTTACAAATCATGGTGAACATCATTGCTGGGAATCAGGTAGGGATAACTAATATCTCATAGTTCTCAAAAATAAAACTCTGTAAGCTATGTTAAATATATTTCTTACTCTTGCACATGTGAGTAAGGTTAGATCCAGCCCAGTGTCAAGATGTCCTGGCCAGAAATCTTTTTGATCTCTAAAATTTTGTCATGAAAATTATGTTTTTTCTATAGATGGTAATCAAAAAAATTGATTTTTTTATATTTTAGTAGTAGCTAGAAATTTGGTCTTTAAACATCCACTCAAAGTTTTGTGTTGGTATCACCATTTTGACATGCTGTATCATGAAAATATGTACAAATATGGTGAAATTTATTGAAATTAACATTGAACTATACAGATCATGTAATGTGAATGCAGTAGTTGAGCTTACTACTGAAGCATGTATTCACCTACAGAGTTGACATTCTATCCTTTCATCAGAGAACTACTATCTGAAAAAAATCAGGGGAGGATCACATACTAACAAAACCCTCCTTGAAGTTCTCAAAGAAAAACAATATAGAAAATATCTTTATGAAATTTTAGAATAAATAATTATGTTAGATAAAAGCCCTGTAGGCTATGTCTTTTTTTTTATTTTTTGCATCAATCTGGAGGCAAGAGGAGGACAATGTACAAGGCAACACTCTGTCTATTCAACCTAGAGTTCCTCAGGGTTTAATCTTAATTTTTCCTTTCCAGGGGCCCCATGTCTACAATTTATGAGGATGTCAGTCATAAGAGTAAGTATCTCTCAGAAAACAAATCAGAGAGGAT
Source organism: Mandrillus leucophaeus (assembly GCF_000951045.1). Lineage (NCBI taxonomy): Eukaryota > Metazoa > Chordata > Mammalia > Primates > Cercopithecidae > Mandrillus > Mandrillus leucophaeus. The sequence goes on from NW_012105165.1 coordinate 915,405, forward strand.
CATGAGAAATAAACAAAATCCTGTGACACTTCTCAGATTCCTTTTCAGCCTATCCATGAGAATGAAAGAATGATGGAGCTGGCCAATGGATCTTACCACCATGTGACAGTGTAAAATACAGTGAAATGATTTGGCTGGCTTTGGAGGCAGAACTTTGTTGCATAATATACAACGAAATTTACTTAATATAAATTGTTGAACTTGCTAAGGCTCAGATTCCTCCTTTGAGATAACAACAGATCTACTACTTCACAGGTTGTATCAAATGGTGACGTATTACTTTCTTCATCCTCTCTCCCGTATTTTTCTAGCATGGACCAAATATAGCATGTGTTGAAATGTGTAAGGAAAGCCAGAGGGAAGGGTATGTGAAGAAAAGCTGTGGACTGAGGAATCAAAGAGTACTTATGAAATCAGAGATGTATGTTAATGTAAAGGGGAAAGATTCATTGGGTGCCACTACCTCTGCCAGGGCACCAGGACTTTCTGCTTCAGTTTTCCTGACTGCATCCTATGCCTTTTGTCTTCTGCAGGCACCTGGGCATACTCTGTGACAATGGAAATTTTCTTAATCGGTTGTGTCAAAACCCTTTCTGTGAGGTATGCAGTACAGCAATGAAGACAGAGGTCTTCTGCTCTTTGGAGACACGGTGAGATTTGTTGCTCTTCTTATGTCCTCTTTTGATTCCACACAAACACTGACTGAATCTTCTCTAACCCTGGCCTTCATCTTCTTATCAAACCTTCCAGAATACCTGTGATCAGCTCCTCTGTCTCTAAGTCTTCTTTAACTACGGTCTTTGTCCTACACTGTTTTCTACAGAGGACCACACACCACACCCTTTTTTGATTCCTCTTAATCACATGCCTCCATCTGTTCTGGGACTTCTGGTGGCAGTCTGTCTAGCTGAGGACCCTATTGACAAAGGAATTTTTGGTACTACTTCATCAGCCAGAGACCTCCATGACTGACAATAACCTTACCCAGGCCTCACTCAGGCCTTGGGCTTGCTGCAGGAGGTACCCCACCCAGTTGGCCTGGCAGGCTGCACTTGGCTTGCACTCCCAACCAGAAACCAAGCTCACCACAGGATCTGTGCTCAGTCTGCAGCTGGGTCAGATGTGCTGTGACCTGCTTCTGCACTGGGCACTGCACTGGCATCTGGACAAGGGGAGTGCAGTGGCACCTAAACAAGGATGCCAGTGACCCCAAAACCCCCACCCAAACAAGGATGCCAGTGCACCAAAAACCCCAAAGGGAATGCTACAGCATGCAAACAGCCCTTTCAGTCCCACCATCTGCAGCCCAATGATCAGAGGGTGTGTGGCACCCAGAAGCTCCCTCTCCCATTGCTCAGCAAGTGGAAAGGAGAGTGCTACAGGGTTACAACTTTGTTTGCTCTCGTTGATCGGCAGGTCTTGAGTTCTTGTCCCATGTCCAAGAAGAATGAGGTTATGCTGACAGCCAGCAGGTGAGCAAGGCAAAAAGTTTTATTAAGTGACAAAACAGCTTTCAGCGGAGAGGGGGACCCAAGTTGGGCTGCCCTCTTACCCAAAATCAGGTACTCTCCACCCCTACTCAAAGGCTGGTAGTCCCAAAGCATGACTGAGTCTGGGGCTTTTATGGGCACAGAATGGGGGAGTGCATGCTGATTGGTTTGTGAGTATCCAAAAAAGGCACCACTCAAAGATGGGCACAATAGTGTAAAAAATCAATTAGGGAAGGGTAGTAATATGTAAAATAGGTGAAGGGTGGGGATCAATCGGAGAAAAGCACACCAAATGGGAAGAGAGGTTCTCAATCTAGTCTGTGGATTTATCCAAGACCTGTAGCTTGGTTTTCCGGCTTTAAACTGTCTGGTTTGAAGGTTGAGTTTCATCGGGGACCCACCCTTGTCTGCCTAGAGATTTGTCTGCCTCCTACTGCTATCACTATTGAGGCTCATTTTCTTTCACTGGTTCCCAACCCTGACCTACTTTCCTTCCTCTTCTTCCTGATGCTTTTTACACACTGCCTTCAAAATTACACCCCCCCACCATATTCCACTCACCATCATCACCAACTCTTGTAGCTGTCAGAAGCCACTCGACCATTGGCATTATATTTTTACTCACATTTTTCCCACACAAGCTGATGTTTCTATTTCTTCTTAATTCAGAGCCCCCTGCCAGTGATCTCTTATAATCCTTCACTATTTCTACTCTTTGCTGCACCACAGGCCTTCTTGTGTCTTTCAACAATGTCTCATTTACCACTGTATCCTCTATACTCCCAGATTTTCTCTTTGTATCTTCCAACAACAGACATCTCTTTGTCACCAGAAACCTGCTTGCCACTGCACCCTTACACTAATTTATCTTATTTCATCCTTACCACTGGGCACCCTTCTGGCATCAGTGCTCTTTTTTACTGGAGATCTCACACTTTGCGGGAACCAACACTTCAGCAGACTGTTTGTATTCTTGCTCTCAAAATTTTCCACTACAGCCTGGTCCATAAGGACTCTGTGCCAATCTTTATTTTTACTGTAGTAGTTTCTTTCAATGATGAGATATACAGCCAATTGAAGCATCATGTTCAAAAGAATCTTATCCAATACTAGTGGATCCTGGCTAACAGAATCCAAGCATCTCTGGCACTAATGCCACCCTGGGAAAACATAATAGAAGCATTGCGGGCAAAGGGCAAACAGACTCTGAAAGCCCTTTGTTGTTAAGAACCAAAGTGGCAAGAATATAAAAGAGATAGGATTGAGATACACATAAATCTTCCCTGTAAATGTCTCAGTACATTTCTGGTTAGGGAATGACCTGATGGACATCCGAAGCATAACCTAGGAAGAGTACAAAAGATAGTCTATTAATGGGCCAAAAAGGCAACATCATAACATCATAAAGGTTCTATGGGAGACAAAATTGACTAGATAAGTAACTAAGGGCTTGACTCAGGGAGTGCTTCATCAAAGAGCTATAGGGAGAAATTAGAGCAGAAGCAATTGGAAAAAGCCCTGAAAGTACACTTGAGGCATTAATATGCTTGACAGTACTTCTAACTCTGGTTTGTTTTTGTTTGAAGTTGAAGTACCTAATTTTCAAAAATGGTTTTTGCACACTAGAAAACTATTACAGAACAAATTTGAAGTATACAAGTAAACACCCAACTTCAAACAATATTTGAGTGCATGTTTTGTGAGACTTTGTTATGATATTGTTTAAACGGTAACTTGACTTTTACAAAAGGCAACAAAACACATATAATTTCTACTTTAAAAAATCTTCATTAACATCAATTATTCTATGTTTCATTACATATATGTACCATATAAACCAATGCCCTTCCCTTGACATTTAGATATTTTCATTTCCTTTTTTGTATTATATGACTTTATGTAACATCTTTATGTAAAATTGCACTAGCTTATATATTGTCTTATTATATGTAATAAGTTCACAGACAAACACAGAATGTTATAACACAGTAATTATGGTTTAGAAACTACTCATATCTTGAGTACAAAGACTAAGAGATTAATCTCTCAAAAATAACTACAACAATGTTTTAAAATGTAGACAGTATAACAAGTTAAACAGAAACAACAAAAAAGTTACAAAAGGGGGAGATAAAATATAGAGTTTGTATTAGTTTTCTCTTTGCTTATTTGTTTTTGCAATCAGTCATCAGTTTAAAATAATGGCTTATAAGATGTTATTTGCAGGGCACATGGCAACCTCAAATCAAAAATCCTACAACAGATACACAAAAAAATAAAAAGCAAGAATCTAAAACATATCAGCAGATGACTAGAGAAAATCATCTTCACCAAAAGAAAGACAGGAAAGAAAAAAGAAAGGAAGAGAAGGTCACAGAACAACTGGAAAGCAAATAACAAAATAGGAGTAATTCCTTAATCAATAATAATATTGAATGTAAATGGACTAACCTCTCCAATGAAAAGACATAGGGGAGCCGAATAGATAAAAAAAAGAAAAAGTGTTTCCTTTCCAACTTAGACCCAGCAGAATGGCTCCTGCAAAGAAGGGCAGCAAGAAAAAAAAAGACCATTCTGCCATCATTGAGGTGGTGACCCAACAATACACCATCAACATTCACAAGCATATCCATGAAGTGGGCTTCAAGAAGCACTCAAAGAGATTCAGAAATTTGCCATGAAGGAGATGGGAACTCCAGTTGTACTCATTGATACCAGGCTCAACAAAGCTGTCTGGGCCAAAGGAATAGGGAATATCCCATACAGAATCCATGTGTGGTTGTCCAGAAAACGTAATGAGGATAAAGATTCATCAAATAAGCTCTATACTTTGGTTACCTATGTACCTGTCACCACTTTGAAAAATCTACAGACAGTCAATGTGGATGAGAACTAATTGCTGATCATCAAAACATCAAATAGAGTTATAAAATTGCCTTAAAAAAAAAAAAAGACTTAACAGTCTGTTGCCTATAGGAAACACACTTCACATATCCAGAGACACATAGACTGAAAATAAAGGGAAAATAAAAGCTATTTCATGCCAATGAAAACCAAAGAAGAACTAGAGTAGCTATACTTACATCAGAAAAAAATATACATTTTTAGGACAAAATCTATAAAAAGAGACAAAGAAAGTTACATAATAATAAAGGGATCAATTCAGCAAGAGTATATAATAATTTTAAATATCTATCTATCTATATCTATCTATCTATCTATCTATCTATCTATCTATCTATCTATCTATCTATCTACCTATCTATCTATCTACACCAAACACTGGAACACCAAGATACATGTAGAGAGCAAATATTATTAGAGCTTAAGAAAGAGGTAGATTCCAAAACAATAATAGCTAGAGACTTCAACACTCCACTTTCAGCATTGGACAGATCATCAAGACAGAAAATCAATGAAGAAACATCAGACTTAATCTGCAGTATAGAACAAATAAACCTAATAGATATTTACAGAACATTTCATACAACAGCTGCAGAATACAAATTATTCTCTTCAGCATATCGATCATTCTGAAGGACAGGCCATATATTAGGCCACAAATCAAATCTTTAAAATTGCAAAAATTTGAATTTGCAAAAAAGTTGCAAAAAATTGAAATCATATAAAGGATTTTCACTGACCACAATGGAATAAAACTATAAATCCATAACAAGAGGAAATTTGGAAACTGTACAAACACATGAAAATTAAGCAATATGCTCCTGAATGATCAGTGAGTTGATAAGCAAATCAAAAATAAATTTAAAAACATTATTGAAACAAATAAAAATGAAAACGCAACATGCCAAAACCAATAGGATACAGCAAAAGCAGTACTAAGAGGAAAGTTTATAGCTATAAATGCCTACACTGAAGAAGAAAAACTTCAAATAAACAATATAACCATATTTCTTAAAGAACTAGAAGAGCAAGAGCAAACTAAACCCAAAATCAGTAGACTAAAAGAATAATAAAGATCAGAGCAGAAAACACTGAAATTGAAATAAAAAAATAAAAACGATAAATAAAATGGTAATTTCTTGAAAAGTTAAACAAAATTGACAAAATTTTTGTCAAACTAACTAAAAAAAAAGAAGACCCAAATAAATAAAATTATAGATAAAAAAAGGAGACATTACAACTGGTACTGCAGAAATTCAAAGGATCATTAGTAGCCACTAAGAGCAGCTACATGCCAATAAAAACCTAGAAGAAATAGATAAATTCCCTGACACATACAACTTACCAAGATTGAATGAGGAAGAAATCCAAAACCTGAACAGACAAATAACAAGTAATATGATTGGATTTATAATATAAAGTCTCCCAATAAGGAAAAGCCTGGCATGCTATGGCTTCACTGAAAAATTAATACCAATCCTATTCAAACTATTTCAAAAACTAGGAGAGAAAGGAATGCTTCCAACTCATTCTACAAGGCCAATATTACCCTGATAACAAAATCAGACAAAGAAACATCAAAAAAAGAAAATTATAGGACAATACCTTCCATAAATATTTATTTGAAAATCCTCAACAAAATACTAGCAAACCAAATTCAACAATATATTTAAAAGATCATTCATTATGACCAAGTGTGATTTATCCCTGGGATGCAAGGATGATTCAACATATGAAAATCAATCAATGTAATACATTATAGCAACAGAATGAAGGACAACCATATGATCATTTCAATTGAGGCTGAAAAAGCATTTGATAAAATTTAAAATCTCATTATGATCAAAACCTTCAAATGACTAGGTAGAGAAGGAACATACCTCATACAATAAAAGTCATATATGACTATGACATACCCACAGCTAGTATCATACTGAATGGGAAAAAGCTGAAAGCCTTTACCCTAAGATCTGAAACATGATGAGTTGCCCACATTCACCACTACTATACAACATTGTTCTGGATGTCCTAGCTAGAGTGATCAGACAAGATAAAGATGTAAATGGCATCCATGTTGAAAAGAAAAAAAAAGTCAAATTACCTTTGTTTGGAGATATTATAATTTTATATTTGGAAAAAAGCTAAAGACTCCATCACAAATTTCTTAAAACTAATTAACAAATCCAGTAAAGTTGCAGGATAAAAAATCAACATACAAAATCAGTAGCATTTCTATATGTCAACAGTGAACAATCTAAAAAAGAAATCAAAATTTACAGTAGCCTCAAATAAAACGAAATACCTACGAATTAACCAAAGAAGTGAAATATCTCTATAATGAAAACTATAAAACACTGAAGAAGAAAATAGAAGAGAACACAAAAAGTAGAAAGATATTTCATATTCATGGACCAGAAGAATTGATGTGTCTAAAATATCCATATTACCCAAAGCAATCTACAGGTTCAATGCAATCCCCATAAAAATACCAATGACATTCTTCACAGAAGTAAAAAAAATATATAAAATTTATGTGAAACCACAAAATACCCAGAATAGCCAAAGCCATCCTGTGCAAAAAAGAACAAAACTGGAGGAATCACATTATCTGACTTCAAATTACACTACAGAGGTATAGGGATGAAAACAGCATGGTACTGACATAAACACATTCTCATAGACCAATGGAACAGAATAGATAACCTAGAAATATATCCACACACCTACAGTGAACTCATGTGTGACAGAGTGGCAAAGAACATACACTGGGGAAAGACAGCCTCTTCATTTAGTGGTTCTGGGCAAACTGGATATTGATACGCACACACAAATAAGGAAGAAACGGAACCCCTATCTCCCACCATATACAAATTTCATATCCAAATGTTTTCATTACTTAAATCTAAGACCTCCAAACAACAAAACTACTAAAAGCAAACATTAGGAAAAATCTCCAGGACATTGGTCTGGGCAAAGATATCTTGAGTAAATACTCCATAAGCACAGATAACATAATATGGTTTGGCTTTGTGTCCCCACCAAAATCTGATGTCAAGTTGTAATTCGCTGTTTTGGAAGAGGGTCCTGGTGGGAGGTGATTGAATCATGGTGGTGGAAGTCCCCGTTGCTGTTCTCATAATAGAGTTCTCAGGATATCTGACTGTTTAGAAATGTGTAGCAACTACCCCTCCCACCAGCCACGTAAAAATATGCCTGCTCCCTCTTCACTTTCTGGCATGATTGTTAGTTTTCTAAAGCCTCCCCAGTCATGCTTTCTGCACAACCTGTGGAACTGTGAGTCAATTAAATCACTTTTCTTCATAAATTACCCAGTCTCAGGTAGTTCTTTATAGCAGTGTGAGAATAGCCAGATACAGAAAATTGGTACCAGGAGTGGAGTGTTGCTATGAAGATACCTAAAAATGTGGAAGCAACATTGGATCTGGGTAATGGTCAGAGGGTGGAACAATGGTTGGAGGGTTCAGAAGAAGACAGGGAGATGAGGGAAGGTTTGAAACTTCCTAGAGACCTGTCAAATGATTGTGAAAAAAAATGCTGATAGTGATACAGACAGTGAAGTCCAGGCTGAGGAGGTCTCAGATGAAGATGAGGAACTTTTGTGAACTGGAGTAAAGGTCACTCTTGGTATGCTTTAGCAAAGAGAATGGTGGCACTGTATTCCTGCTCTAGGGATCTGTGGAAATTTAAACTTGGGAGAGATGATTCAGAGTACCTCTTGGAAGATATTTCTAGCAACCAAATGTTCAAGATGTGATGTGACTGCTTCTAACAGTATAGGCTCATATTTATGAGAAAAGAGATTATCTGAAACAGGAACTTGTTCTTGAAAAGGAAGCAGAGCATAAAAGTTTGGAAAATTTGCAGCCTGCCCATGTGGTAGAAAAGAAAAATCCATATTCTGGGATGAAATTCAAGCCTGCTTCAGAAATTTGCATGAGTAAAGAGGAACTGAATGCTAATAGCCAAGACAATGAGAAACATGCCTGTAAGGCATTTCAGAGACCTTTGTGGTTGCCCATCCTATTATAGGACTGGCCTAGGATGGAAGAATGGTTCATGGGCCAGGCCTATGTCCCTGTTTCCTGGCACAACCTCAGCACACTGCCCTCTGCATACCAGCCCCTCCAGCTCTAGCAATGGCTAAAAGGGACCCAGATAAATCTCAGGCTTCTGCTGCAGAGGGTGCAAGCCAGAAGTCACCAAGGCTTCCAGGTGGTGTTAGGTCTGTGGGTGCACAGAGGGCAAGAGTTGACAGTTGGGAGCCTCCACTTAGATTTTAGAGGGTGTATGGAAATGCCTGGATGTTCATCTGCTGCAGGGGTGGAGCCCTCATGGAGAACTTTTTCCAAGGCAGCACTGTGGAGAAATGTGGGGTTGGAGCCCCCACATAGAGTCTCCACTAGGGCACTGGCTAGTGGAAGTGTAAGAAAGCCACCATCCTCAAGACCCCAGAATGACAGATTTGACAGCATGCATTGTGTGCCTGAAAAAGCTGCAGGCAGTCAATGCCAGATTGTGGAAGCAGCGATGGGGGCTATACCCTTCAAAGTCATAGAGGTGGAACTGCCCAAGGTCTTGGGGGCCCACCCCTTTTTCCTTTGAGAAAAATAATCTCCGTTGACTCCATGTCTTACATTCAGGCCAGTAGACATAAGTGGGCAAGCAAATCTGTCTTTAATGCAGCCAGGCCTTCTCTTTTTAGGTCTTTCCCAGATCTAAGAGAGATTGAGAGTCTGACACCTTTAGAAGTCAAAATAAACAAACAAAAACAAACAACAAAAACATTCACCATCTACTCTGAGAGCTACTACCTGAGTGGCTTCATCTATATACAAAGCCACTTTTGCAACCCAAACCTCTTCATTTCTCACTCCCATAACCTATCTGGCCACTAAAACCTGTTTCTGGCCATGACTTGAGGCCCTTTTCTTTCTATAACCTCAAGATGTACAGATGCTTCTGTACCTTACTATGGAGTTGGGTTCTCATTCTGAAGGCTCCAGTGTATGAATGTTAAATAAATTTGTATTCCTTTCCTCCTGTTAATGCATCTGCCTCTTACCAGTGATTTTTCAGTGAACCTTTAGGGGCCAAAGGCTTTGGCCCCTACAATGATCTATATAGAAAATCCAGATGAACCTACAGAAAGGCTACTAGAACAAAGACATGATTTTTGCATAGCTGCAAGATACAAGTTTAACAAATAGAAATCAGTTATATTACTAAAAAATAACAACAGGAATCAGAAATTGGAATTAAAATAGAAATTCTACTGATAACAGCATCAAAAACTATGAAATTCTTAGGGATAAATCTGACAAAAAAATGTACAAGATTTTTACACAGAAATCTACAACTAATACTTAGATAAATAATTGAATAAATAAATATGTGAAGAGAGAAATATACTGTGCTTGTGGGTCAATATTGTAAAGATATCAATTCTCCCTAATTTGAAATATACATTAAATGCAAGCAGACATTTTGTTTTCATTGTTGATATATATATATATTTGTATAGAAGGCTGGTCTGGACCTCTTGACCCCAACTAGTCCTCCTACCTCAGCTTTCCAAAGTGTTGCTATTACAGGGGTGAGCTACCAGCTGGGCTTCCTGAGATATTTTGTAGAAGTACACAAGGTAATTTAAAAATTCATGTGGAAATGCAAAAGAACTGTAGTGTTCAAAGAAAATGTTAAAAAGAACAAAGTTAGAAGGATAAGAATATCTGTTTTTAAAACCTATAATATAGCTACTGTAATCAAGATTGTTAATATTGACATATATGTAAATAGGTCAGTAGAAGAGAATATAGAAATTGACTCACACATACATGGAGAACTGATTTTTGAAAACAATGCAAATGCAATCCTGTGGATAATGGATAATTATCACAAGAAATAGTGATAAAAACCATTGGAGAAAAATACTGTTTTTTAAATTAACACAATCCTTATTGTATACCATATATAATGTTTAACTCAACATAGACCTTATTTAAATATAAAACCAAATTTGATAATTATTTTCATAGAAAAAATAGGATTAACTTTTTGTGATCAAGATTTAGATGATGATTTTTTTTTAATTTTTATTTTATTATTATTATTATGTTTTGAGACAGAGTCTCACTCTGTCAGCCAGTCTGGAGCGCAGTGGTGCAATCTCAGCTCACTGCAACTTCTGACTCCTGGGTTCAAGCGATTTTCATGCCTCAGCCTCTCAAGTAGCTGGGATCCCAGGTGCACACCACCATGCCCGGCTAATTTTTCTATTTTATGTAGAGATGTGGTTTCACCATTTTGGCCAGGCTGGTCTTGAACTTCTGACCTCAAGTGATCCATCTGCCTCAGCCTCCCAAAGTGCTGGGATTACAGGAGTGAGCCACCACACTGGACCTAGATGAGTTTTTAGATATTATACAAATAGCAGGATTTATAAGGGAATAAATTAATAAACTGGATTTTATCAAAATATGTGTGTATTCTTTGAAAATCATTATTAAGAGAATATAGACAATTTATAAACTGGAAAATAAATATTTTTAAATAAATATATTTGATAAAATGCTTGTATCTAGAATATATAAAGAACTCTTAGATGGGCACAGTGGCTCATGCCTATAATCCTGGCACTTTGGGAGCTCCAGGTGGAGGATCACTTGAGCCCCGGAGTTCTAGACCAGGCTGGACAACATGGCGAAACCCCATCTCTACAGAAAATTTAAAAATTAGCTAGGCATGGTGCTATACACCTGTAGTCCATGCTACTTAGGAGGCTGAGGCAGGACCATCACTTCAGCCCTAGAAGTCAAGGCTGCAGTGAGCCATGATTAAGCCACTGCACTCCAGCCTGGGGCTGGGTGACAAAGTGAGACCCCGTCTCAAAAAAAAAAAAAAAAAAGGAAGGGGCTCTCAACTGAATGAGAAACAAACACTCACTAAGAAATTATTTAAGAAGAAATATAGCTAGCAAATCAACACATGGTGGAGTTTATTAGGCTTGATTGTGTAGCTTGATTGGGCCAATAACATGCAAAAATGCATATGAAAACAAAATTAAAGGAGAGCTCTTCCAAAATAAAGATTTCTCTTTTAGCCTTATAGGTGAGAAATAACACGGAACAGAGCTGTAGATACTTACTCAGATTCATCATCATGTAACAAGAATGAGAAATTAACTTTGTTACCCAGTGAGGTTTGGGGCATATTCGTTACTCTGCAAATACACCTAATATGAGGAGTCCGTATTTTAATTTGACATTCATTTCCTCTAATATAATGGCTCTCAACCAGGAATGATTTTGTTCACCAGGGGACATTTGCTAACACCTGGAATTGTTTTTGGTTGCCACAACTGGAGATGTGTTACTGCCATCTAGTGTTAGAGGCCAGGGATGCAGCTACAATGCCCAGAGCCATCTCTCAGGGCAATAATTCGGCCCCAAATGTGAAAAATGCTGAGGGTACACTGCTTTAGTGGATGCTGTTTGTGGCCCATCCAGACAGACCCCCATTATTGGCTGATGCATTCATGTTCTAGCTGTCATGAGCATTAGCTGATAATGATGCTTCTTAATGGCTCTCTTCTCCAGATAATTGAACCTAGATAAATTGGAACCACCTTCCAGGAAGGCTACATACCACATTCACATTACCCCATCCCACCTCAGATAATGTCCAATAACTGCCTAATATATGAGTACAAATTATCTTTCCTTTTTCCCATCTCAAGTGGGAAGGAACTCTGTGGGTGTTTATCTTTAGCTGAAACTGAATTCTTAGATTTTTCTATTGTCCCATTATGCCCCCCTTGCTCTGCTTCCCTTGAGAATACTCCCACAATAAATCACTTCATCAGGAATATCTTCTTCAGGTTCTTCTTCTAAAGAATTTGATGTAGGAGCATGTTGTATGCCCCTGGGAAGCAGATTCAAAAAATGGAATTCTGGAGATTAATCACTTTCACATCAGATGGTAATGAGGACTTCAACACTGGTAGTAGAGAACTAACAGTTGCTGCTATGCTTTTTATTGAGATTGCTAAGACCTTCATCTCTAGTGAACCAATGTAGGTTGAAGGGGACGTGTACTAACACATGCATTTTCTCTGGCATTTTAGAGTTTGGAGCAAATAGTATCTATAAAAACCATAGAATTATATGATTACTGTGAATTGGCATTGATTTAATGAAATAAGGAAATAATAGATCATGTTCTATTAATATACATCTAAAAGCAATGGGAGAGTCACAGGGCCTGCTTGGAAGTATTAACAATGGCCCTCATATCTGGTAGTGAGAGAGAAAACAGACACAAATTTAGGCACAGGTCTTCACTGAAAGAGATGAAAACTTTGCAAAATACTGAATTTCAACCTAGACAAATCTCCTACTTCAAAATCAGGGCCCTAACAATGTAGCAGTGGAGCCATAAGGCTTAGGATATAGATATATGTGCAGTTGTTTTTGAGAAATTTAAATGTTCAGATTCCCTTGTACCAAAAAGGAATATTTTTTCTAAACAGAATTTTTTCAGCCAAAAAGTACTTATATAATAAAAAATCAAAACTTTTAAGCTCCAAGTTTGTTAAATTGTTTAAACACCCTATTTCAACTTCCATAGTAAAATTCAATTTATTAATTACTTCAGTGACATGGCTAATTTATGAATTGGTTCATTAATTTGTTTATGAATTTATAGTGAATTGATTCAATTTTGATATGAAGGAAATGAAGTTGCAGAGCTGAATATATGCATTTTCTTTAGAGAAAATTATGAGTTATTGCAAATTTAAAATATTTGAAAAGTCATTCAATTGATTAGAACACAAAGATATAGTGTAGTCTACAAATATTTTTAAATATAGTTAAAAACACCTCCCACTAATAACCTACAGGTCAGGTTTGGCAGGCTTCCAAAACAACCTGCCTGCAGGAGGTCTTATGATTAATTCATGGCTTAAATCCTGTTCCTGAATAAATAATCTTATTGTGAATTCCTCAAACTGTTGATGTACTGATTAATACATAACCTACTGACATTGAAAATGATTCTTATTTGTTTCTGGATTATGAAGTTTTACTGATTTGTTTCTGAATCATGAAGTTTCACTGAATGTCTTGCACATAGAATATTTTATCCTGTATGTTGTAATCTGTAGCCAAGGATTCTAACCTCTGTATTGTGCCCTTCAATAAACAGGACAACTACATTCTAAGAAGTCGTCCTTCCTTTTTCTAAACTTTTCCATTGAAATGGCTTGGCTGTATCTCTACCCAAATCTCAAACTGTATCTCCCATAATTCCCATGTATCATGGTGAGATCTGGTGGGAGGTAATTGAATCATGGGGGTGGTTCTTTCCCGTGCTGTTCTTGTGACAGTTAATAAGTCTCATGAGATCTGATGGTTTTATAAAGGGGAGCTGCCCTGCACATGCTCTCTCTCTTGCCTGCTGCTAAGTAAGACGTGAGTTTGCTCCTCCTCACCTTCTGCCATGATTCTGAGGTCTCCCTCGCCATGTGAAACTGTGAGTTCATTAAACCTCTTTCTCTTAACAAATTACTCAATCTCAGGTATGTCTTTATTAGCATCATGAGAACAGACTAATACAACTATAAAAGTCTTGCAACTTGTAGCACACTCTGAAACACTCTCAACTTTTTTGGTGTTTTTTCCAGTTCAGTCCTCACATTTGGCATCCAATAAACCTTTATCAAATTATTTCTGCCTCAACACCCTTAATTTTCATCAACGTTACCTATATTAGTAATTGTCTGCTTCATAAAATATTAGCTCAGAATTTAGTTGTTAAAAAATAGCATGTACTACCTCATTGTTTTTATATGTAAGTAATTAAGTGGCGCTTCAGTGGATTGTCTGCTTAAAAATCCACTCCCTTACTTTCATTGTCTGTTACAGCAGCTACCTACTCCAATATTAAAATGGCATCTGTCATATATTGCTGTGTAACAAATAAACCCAAATCTCTTCTTCAGGCGTCAAATGGGGCTGTAAACATCCTAAGGCTGCACTGGAAAAGAATCTGCTTTCAAGTTCACTCAGCTAGTTGTTGGTAATGTTTAGTTCCTTGCTGGCTGATGGCCAGAGGCTTCCCTCACCACTCATAATATGGCAGCTGGCTTCACTGAAGATCATGAGAGATACAAGAGAGACAGAGATTAGAGTAAGTTAAAACAGGACAGAGACACAATGCTTTGCTTCCAGATCTTAGAGGTACCATCTCATTATTTTTACCACGTTATGGCATAATTACCAAGAGGAACAAATCTTGGATGGAAGTTCAGAATCTGCCTACCACAGTTTTCCTCTGACAATGAATAATCTATGCCCCTTCCACCTGAAAAAGCCATTCAGTTCCTCTCAAACTTCTACAAAATTAGTATCCCATCACATTATGTTGAAGTCTACCATCTCATCATCTAATCCAGTTGTGGATAAATTTCCTATACCAGAATTTGTCTAATTTTTTAAATCTGTGAAAATGAAGAAACAAAGAGACAAGTTATTTGACCCTCCAAATCTCACCCCCATTTAATACACAATGGTTAGTTATATATAACTGCTATAAACACACTTCTGTTCAAAATTGGAGAAAAATGGAAGGTAAAGGGAACTGGTCTTCTAAAGCAATTGTGAAATCCATCTGAACAAATGTTGAAAAGTTGACTAGGTTTCAAGGCCTCTGGATAATTCACCATGACTCTTGCTTGGCTCTGTCCCCTGAGCTCTTCTAACAGCCCTCCTAGTCATCTCTTCTTTTTCATGCATGAGTTTGTAGCTCACTAGGTGCTGACTCAGCTCCCTGCCAGTAGAAAGTTGGTGGTGCAAAAGTCTTTTTAATTCTGTTATCAGCTTTCTCCCTTTCAGTCCAAGCTGTGTTTCAGCAGATACAGTTTTCTCAAAAACTTTATGGCCTTCTGAAATATCATTGGGGTTTATTCCATTAAATAAAATCTACAGCTACAAATATTTTCTAGGTAATCTCTTCTTCATTTTGAGATTATGCTGAGATGACTAAGAAATGAAACTTAGGTTTCTTACCCTCTGTTTGATTCAAAGTATCTGTGAAGCACGCTTTTAGCCTTTTTAAGAGCCCTTTGTATAACTGTGACCTTATCTTTTGGAACAAAAGATTATGTAGTCATAATTTTGGATTGTCTAAACCACATTGTCATGGTGGCTCAAAAGCCATTTCTTAATTTTAGCGTCTTTTCTTTTCTAGAGAACATAAGTTTCAAATCATCAAGCTCTGAATCTTCTTCATTTAAAAGTTACTTCATACTTTTACTTTTTTCTACTTACATTATGAAACACTTTCAACTCTCTTTGGATCTCCTTTGTTACATCATCAAGGTTTTCAGGCAATGTTTTGGTTTCCACATAACTGCAGAGGACAGTGTTGCAGATGGTTTTTTTTTTTTTTTTTTTTTTTCCTGCAGCCACATCATAAAGATACCCATTACTTCAGTTTTCAACAACATGTTTTTTACTTCATTTAGAACTCTTGCTGTCAGAGTTTGCAAATTCCAGATTTCTTTTAACAGTCTGTCCACCGCAAGTTAGTGATTCTCTAACATGCTCCTCAAAATCATTCCAGTCTTTGCCCGCTGCCAAGTTCAAGGCATGTTTTAGTGTTTGTTATGGCATCACCCTACTTTCAGTATCAAAATGACATTTGTTATCTATTGTTGTGTAACAAATTACCACTAAACTTAGTAGTATTAACCCACAACATGTATTACCTCACAGTTTTTCTAGGTCAGGAATTCAGCTGCAGCTTAACTGGGTTTTCTGATTCAAGCTGTCTAAAGACTAATTTTGAAATCAGCCAGGACTTTGGTCATCTCAAGGTTCAACTACTACTAAATAATCCACTTTGAAGCTCATTCAAATGGTTGTTGATGGAATTCAATTCTTCACAAGCTGCTTGTTTGAGGCCACCTTCAGCTACTGGTGTGGGATTTTTAATATGCAGCTCATTGTAAAGTAGACAATCTGATAGATCAAGGAAGAGTGAAAAGAATGTGAGCAAAACTAAAGTCACAGTCTTCTGGGAGTTTATGTTAGAAGTGTCATCCCATCTCTTTTACTGTATTTTATTTGTTAGAAGCAAATGAATAGGTCCAGGCCATGCAAGGGGTCATATAACGCCATGAAATAAGGATCACTGGGAACCATTTCAGGAGCTACCAAATACAATACCATGAAAACTTTGTCTGCAAATTGTTTAGAGAAAGCAGTCATTTTTTTATTATCCCATAGAGTTATAGAGAGATGTGATAAATAGTTGTTCAAAGGAAGCCATCTATAATCATGAAACTAATAATTCATTAATGTATTTATTGCTTGATTATCTTTCTAGTGATTAAAAAAAAAGCAGACAATGTGAGATTGATGAGTAGAACTTAGCTTCCAAATGTATTGAGATTTTGAATGAAAGAGAGGACATTTAGTATGTATAGAGATCCAAGGTTATTTGATTTCATGAAATACCAAAGCAAATTTTACTCTCAACACTCAACTTTTTACTTTCCATTCCCCCAAAAGACAGAGCTTCAATTCCTGTTAAGATGAAAGATAAAGCCATCAATCAAGTAATCCCAGGCCTTTCCTTATCTGGAAAAATTGTTTTAACCATTTTACTTCTTTACCATTGTTTGAGTGGTAGTATATGTGAAATAGTTTTATAGATATATAAAAATGATAAAGTGAAAGATTCAGAAATATTTTTATTTGTATCAAGTCTAAACACATACACTGAAAGGATACACAATAACTTTTGAAATTCTGAATATTTATCCAGAGAAGGGAAAGAGGGAAGTAAAAGGTATAAGGAATGTTTGTTTTATGTTTCTGTACAAGTAGGGACCTCTGAGAAAATATTACTGAAATTTGATGCCTGGACAAAAGGATAAGCTTTAGATGTTAATTGTAACTGAATTGGCAGTGAAAACTCCAGAGAGAGGTTATGTGTTACATTTCAAGGGAGGAAGAATACTGGATCTATAAAGTCTTTCTTTGGTTTTAACTTTGGAGATGTTGGTTTTATTTTTCCCCTGAAGAGATTTATTTACTTTCCTAAATGTGAGAACTCATGATTCTTCTCATTACATTTTCAAGGGTACTCTTACAGATGATAAGAGTGACAGCTGCCTTTCTGTCCTCTGTATTATGAAGATTCATTTTTCTGAGATTTCCTTGACAACAGCAGACCACCTTACTGTAGGAAGACATCTGGTTCTCATTGTGTCACCCCAAGGGTAAGAAGGGGGGCAAAAGGAAATCAGTGCAATTACTCACTGTAAGTAAATGACAATCTCTTTTGCTTCAAAGACTTTATATTTGAATTTAGAATTGGTATGGTTTGGCTCTGTGTCCCCACCTAAATCTCATCTTGAATTGAGGCGATTTGATCATAAGGGCAGTTTCCCTCATGTTATTCTCCTAATAGTGAGTGAGTTCTCACGAGATCTGATGATTTTATGTGTCAGTTCCCCCTGCATTCTCTCTCTCAGCTGCTGCCATGTAAGATGTGCCTTGCTTCCCCTTTACATTCTACCATGATTGTAAGTTTCCTAAGGCATCTCCAGCCACGTGGAACTGGGAGTGAATTAAATCTCTTTTCTTCATAAATTACTCATTCTCAGGTATTCTTTACAGCAGTATGAAAATGAACTAATACAAGGATAATATTAATAAATATATGAATATGTTCAGACAGAGGTATACGTAGGCATTTCAACTGTATCTGTGTTATTTTTTATTTTTACAAAATGAAGCCTGAAATACATACAACAAAATATTAATATGTTTAAAATCCATTGGGTATGATTTTAAAATTAGCAAATAAAAAATAATTTTGGCCAACATTTGGGTAGTGTTCACAGGGGAAAAATGGTATATTAAAGAAAGTTTTGACCTTCACACATATTCTTTCACAGTGGGTATATCAAGGCAGTAATTTTAGTCCAAACTATATAAGAGAGTTGTCTGCTTTTCAAGGGAGCAAGATGAACTGCTTTGTACTTACAACCTTCTGGGAAATAATTCACATAGTATTTAATATTCTGATTGAGGACAGCTTTCTTGAAAGACTATAATTTTAATTAATAAATGCTTTTCATGAAATGATTACTCTTTTCTAAACAAGTATGATTTTTTTAAAAAAACCTATTCTTATAATTAATTTTAAAAGTTTCAAATAGATGACTTTGGCTGTAAGGATAATATTGTCTTATAAAACTGGAAGAGAGGTCAAGTGAGTATGCACTCAGGCAATTTATATGTCACATAATGCTCATGAAATTAAAAAATCTTTATTAAATAACTATAAGTGATCATAGGCTTCCATTTGTAGCAGATGACCATGCTGATTTCCAAATGGGAACTTCTCCAGATTGGGAGAACTGCCCTTGAATAGTTTAATTACTAATCGTGTAGCCATAGTCTATCTATTAATTACTTGAACTGCTCCCAAATCGTATCACCAGTCATTATTTTTAATTTTAATATGATTGGAGATTTACCTATGGGGATCTATTAAAGGAAAAGAAAAATTTAATCACATAGCTCAGTGATTCTTAAGTCAGTGGTCAGCATACCCAGTGAATCCTTAACTAACACATACAGTCAGGAATGATAGAATATGAAAGTTTATTTGAATCACCAGGAAGAAATCAAGATATATATAGTACAGTAGTCACAGTGTGTGGCTCAGTGATGTAATTGGGGATGTGGAATCTTTTTATAAATTTATTCTACTTCAGTGTGCTAGCGTTTATTCATATGGTTAACATCTGATGGTCTCCTGGTGGCCTTTTCCTTTGCTGCTTTAACTCTTGCATTTCTATTACAGGTAGAAAGATAATTGAAAGGGGAGGCAAGTGATTATTAAACCAAGATTGAAGGGTAAAACTTTCTAAATATCCTGTTTAACTTCATTAGTCATAAATATGTTACCTGGTTTCCCTAGCTGTAAGGGAATCTGAGAAAGATAATATTTTTCACCGAGAATATTGTTGCATTGTGCAAATTTGGGGTTCTATTATTAAGGAAGAGGAGGAAATTAATATTGGATAAGCAATACAAAATAAAATATCTTCTCTGAGTCATGGTAAATTTGGATTATAGAAAATAAATCTCATTTTAAAAGTTACAAAAATCTTTGGAAGGAAGGCCTTGAGAGTGTACTCAGGGAAGACACAGGTGCTGAGCTGAAGCAGGAGAAAGCTGGGAACCCTGCATGGGGTTACCCTGTACCAGGACTTGTTCCTGGTCCCCAATGACTCCACGGGAAGGGGTGCGTTGAGTAGACATGGAGGGTCTCAATCTCACCACAGACATCTGGAATTCTCGCAGGAGGAGACCCCACAACTCCTAGGGACACTTGAGCTGGCAGGTAAAGCAGCTTAGAGAGATGGTAGGAGCAGAACTCCAGCTGGTGCAGAGCCCAGCGTGTTTGGTGTGGGAACATCTGCAGGGGAGCACAACCAGGGATGCCCACTCCCCAAGGCTGGCCTTGTCCCCCTGTGAGACTTTAGTCTTAGAGGAACTGTTGGAATTAAACAGAGTAGAATGATCTAGCCCATCAGACAGGGCCAGTCCTACCTCCTGAGTTCACACTCTCTGTGTTGGCCTCACTCAGGGACCCAGCCTGGTCATGCCTGCTTGCACAGCAGCCTGAGATGCCCAGGTGGAGTGCTTCTCATGGACCCTCATCATAGCTTCTGTGCTGGCAGATCATGCCTGACCTTTATAGAGCTCCAATAAAGTGGTACCCACTGACACGCACAGCCTACCTGCACCATTCTCCTATCGCAGCCTCCCCTGTGTCACTTTGCCAGCACACACTCGCCAACGGCCAATCCCCATATCGCTTTGCAGGCATGCATGCATGTAGGCAGACCTCACCTTCTCTTTCCTGCTAGCGCGTGTATACATGTGTACCCCACAGTGCCCCTGCTGCCGACATAAGCACACCCCGCCCATCCCCGCTACACTTCCGTTGCCAGCATGAACACACTCAGTACAGCAGCACCATCCCCCGCCCCGGGTCACTATTGCTGCTGGTGTGAACACAGAGGCTGCTGGCCCTGTGCTTGCTGGCGCCCCGCTCCCACACTGACGCTGCTGCTGCCCCCAAAAAACGAGTATGGATGCCACCAGCCCTGCCTCCCCCGCACTGTGTCGTCACCACTGCAAACGCCCGCCTGCACGGAGGCCCGCACACTTGGGCTTGCTCAATGACCCGCCCCAGCCAACAAATATGCACCCAGCAGTGCTGCCACTGCTGCTGAAACTTGTAAACAACTACGGGTTCTGCTGTCACGGCCCAATAAACCATTTTGGCTGGCACCACCCATCCGTATTGTGATCAATGGTTCCGGAGCGCACACTCTTTCCAGTGCAGTAGGTTCCTAATCTGGAGGGACCAGAGAAAAAAGCTGGGGGCCTGACACCAGCTGCCAGAGATAGAGAACAGAGCTCAAGAGTACTGAGCTAAGCCTTGGCCCCCAAAAATCTTTCAGAAACGCAACCAGTTGACTGAACCCACCTTATACAACAAACAAACTCCCAGGAACATCAAAGATAAAAGAAAAATAAAATCCATCGAAAGGACAGCAACTTCAAAGATTGAAGGATCATGAGCTAGAGAGAGAGAGAGAGAGAGAGAGAGAGAGAGAGAGAATCAGAGCAAGAACTCTGGCTACACAAAAAGCCAGACTGGCTTCTTACCTCCAAACCACCACACTAGTTCCCAGTATGGTTCTTAGCCAGGCTGAAATGGCTGAGATGGCAGAAATAGAATTCAGAATATGAATAGGAACAAAGATCATCGAGATTTAGGGAAAATTCTTCCTTATCCAACTTTCCACTTTGTGTCTTTTAATTGGGACATTTAGCCGATTTATATTCAAGGTTAGTATTGACAGGTATAGATTTGACCCTGTCATCATTTAGTTAGCTTGTTATTATGCACACTTGTTTGTGTGGTTGCTTTGTAGTGTCACTGACCTATGCACTTAAGTGTGTTTTTGTAGTGACTGGCAATAGTCTTTCATTTCCATATTTAGCACTCCCTTTCGGACCTCTTGTAAGGCTGGTCTAGTGGTAATGAATTCTCTTAGCATTTATTTGAAAGAATTTTATTTCTCCTTCTCTTAGAATATGAAATTCTTAGGTGGAAATTCTTTTTCTTTTTTTTTTTTTTTTAAAGAATACTAAATATAGGTCCTCAACCTCTTCTGGCTTGTAAGGATTCTGCTGAAAGTTATGCTGTTAGCCTGATGGGATTCCCTTTGTTGGTGATCTGCACCTTCCCTCTAGCTGGCTTTAGCATTGTTTCATTCATTTTGATGTTGGAGAATCTGATGACTATGTGTCTTGAGAATGGTTTCCTGTATAGCAGTTCATAAGGATTTTCTGCATTTCCTGAATTTGAATGTTGATCTCTGCAGTGAGGTTAGGGAAATTTTCATAGATGATATCCTGAAATATGCTTTTCAAGTTCTTTGCATTCTCTTCCTCTCTTTGAAGGACACCCATGATTTGTAGATTTGGTCTCTGTATGTAATCCCTTTTTTCTTAGAGGTTTTGTTCATTCTTCCTTATTGTTTTTTTCTTTCAGTCTGACAGTTATTTCAGAGAGCTGGTGAGATTATTTCCTCAGCTTGATCAATTCTGCTGTTAATACTTGCAAGTGTATTCTGAGATTTGAAGTGAGTTTTTCAGCTTTATCAGATTAGTTTGGTTCTTCCTTAAAACGTCTATTTTGTCTCTCATCTCCTGTATCATTTTACTGTATTCTTTAGAATTAGTATTTTATGTGCTAAATAATTATAAACACAAACTATACAATGGGAATTATCACCCCTAGCACACATAAGAAAACTGATTAAAAAAATTTGCTCATGGTAATTTAGCTACTAAGTAAGGAATTAGGGAATTAAAACTAGGTATTGAATCCCCTACCCTTAATGTTCTCATTTGTACAATGGAGAAATTAACAGTGCACAATTTATACTGATGTGGAAGGGATTAAAATAAAAGCATGTATGAAAAGATCTAAAATTGTAAATTCTCAGTAAACTTCAGCTATTATTCCGTTCATCCACTTGCCATATTTTTTGCCATATTTTTTAATTTTTCTCAAAAACACTAATGTATCTACATTAGCCCTTTCACATATATTTAACTCAACACCTGACCATTTAAAAAATTCTAGCTTTTCATATTTAAAAATAGATTTATTAAAACTTTAAGATCATTCAGATAAGCACACAAAGGAGAAGAACTACAAAACGTCGTTTTGCTATAGATAAATTAAAGTTTTTCTTCTTTTTTTTTTTTTTTTTTGCTAAAGTGCCAAAAGGCATAAAGCTATTTTTTAACAGGTCTTCAGTAATACAAAAACTGACTTATTACACTTCTACAATAACCAGTAAAATTAATAGGCCAGAAATTGATACTCCAAAATATGACGCTTTGACACATTGAACTGAAGAAGCCTTAGGTCTCTGTGACATCGCCCTAACTACCCCTCTCCAGTGCCCAGTCCTCTGTCTTTCCCAAAATATACGATGAAATTGTTCTCTGAAGTTCCCTTATCTACCTAAAGTCTCTACCTACCAAAGAAGAAACAATTACTTCTGGTTCCTTCCTTGAGTTTTCATTAACTGAATTCATATCACAGAAAGAACAACCTGAAGTTTGTAAACACACCTGGAAAGTCTTGTCACAAACCATTGTTTGCTGCAGGCCCAACCACACTTTGCCCCAGACCATTCTATATTCTTCAAGCTGATTGAATTTCCATAATAATCATTTACTACCCCTACAAAATCATCCTCACTTCCCCATCTTCCTTTCTCCTAAGAGAACAGTATATATGTGTCACTCATCACATGGTGAGGTAATCACTGTGATTCTTCACCCCACACTGTGCACACTAATAAATGTCTATGCCATTTCTCCTATTAATCTGCCTTTTGCCAGTTGATTTTTCAGTGAACCATCTGAGAATGAAGAGAAACTTTTCCCTTTGCCCCCACATTAAATATTCACAATAGCCAATAAAATAAACAGGTCAGTTGTTTCCATTTTTATTTTTTAGAAAAAAATTAAAACTGTACATGACTAAATAATTGCCTAATTCAGAAGTCTTATAAATTGACAAAGGAGAAACCAGAAACCAGTCTACTGACACTAAATTCTAAATTCAGTGCTTTAAATATAGCTTGCAGTAAAAATTTAATGATAACTCACCTGTGTCTTCCTGTTGATTCAGAAATTATATATGAAAATGAATACTCATTCAAATGTATAAAAAAAGAATATATTCTCTTTTCTCTGAATATTTGAATATTCTAATTGTTCATTTGAATACAAAGTACCTCTTGTACAAAAAAAGACTTCACTTTTAACTTTTATGTGTTGAAAACAGAAAAACACAGGTCAATAAAAGGTTAGTCAAAGATTTCAAACTCTTAGTTCAAATATTGCTTCTTCAATTGATTTGCTTAATTGCCTCAGGGAAATAGTCTAACATATTTGTATTTGTTTCCTCATTTGTAAAATGTGAAGTAAACTGTTTATTTTCTTACCTCACATGGGCATTATATGAAATCATTAGTCAGCTGTAATTAGCAGCTAAATAAATGTTCATATTTGCTAGTTACTTCTTTAAATTAGATAATTGACTGATGAAACTTTCTAACATTTACTAAAAAAAGTATTGACAGAAAAAAATTAACAGGTTTATTGTAAGTTATTTTAGTAAATTTAAACTTTATTTACCAAAATAAATAAGTACCAAGTTTCATTTGCTCTTAAGAAAGAATTTTCTTTGGTATTTCTAGTGAGCTTTATAAAAATCATAACAAAAAAGTATTAGAATTTTTTTATTACAAACACTTATATGTAATCGTGGAATATTAACTTGTACTAAAATATATGTTACATTTTCTAGAATTCTATCATCTTCTTATGTTTAACTGTCTTCTTTATACATAATATTCATTAAAATATACAAAATATAAATATACTGGTTATAAGCTAAAGCTCAGTAAGTCATCAGAAAGTGAATACACACCATGTTAATGAGTCAAAGAATAAAACCTTTTAAAATCACTTTCAAACCTCTTTTTAATCCACATTACCCACTTCTTTCCCAGAGAAGAATTGCTAGATAAAATACAAAATGTGGTTTTGTTATATACCTGAACAAATTTTCGTTGTTTATCTGAAATTGAAATTTAACTGAGCATCCTGCATTATTTCTTTTAAATTTTAAAACTTCCTCTTCTTCTTAATTATAACATAAATTATTTGCCCTTAAAGATTTTATGTACAATGAAATAAATATAATGTGAACACTTCTGTGTCTGATTTCTTTTACTCTTCATTATGCCTTTGAGCTTTATCTATTGTACTTTCATTACTGTAGTGTATTCTATTTGTCTGAATATTTTCCAGTATTGTCTTCATTATATTGTTCATGAGCATTTAAACAGAACCAAGTCAGCACAACCATAATTAATGTGGAATTAATGTTGTTGTACCTATCCCTTGGTGCTTATGTAGATGCACTTTTATTGACCATATATTTCAAAGTGAAATTGCCATACCATGAAGAATACATATATTCAAATTTAGTCAAAATTTCCAAAGATTTATCCAGAATAGCTGTGCCAACTTATATTTCTAATAAAAGAATATAGAGTATTTATTCATCAATATTCTTGCCAATACTTGATATTATCAGTCTTAACTTTAACCATCCTGGTAGGAGTAAAGTGGTATTATTGCCCCATGACTTCAATTTGCATTTCTCTGATTTCTAATAAGGCAGAGAACAGACACATATGGTTTAAGGCTACATGAATGTCCCTTGTGCTATGTGCCTTTTCAAATGTACTGTCCGTATTTTCTATTTTTATGACTTTCTTTTATAAAAGGGCTTGTGCTAAGTATATTTTTCTTTAAATACCTGTTTATTGTAGCTTCATAGAAAAATTGATACTTGTATAACAGGTTCTACATCCTTTCTTTATATTTTTTCTTGAGATTTTTTTTTCTTTTTCCTAGTTTTCAATTACACATTTTTATGTAAACACTTCCTGGATATTGTTAAGGGTCGTTAATAAATATATAAATTAGGAATACATTGACATTATTAACAGCATTTTAGTCAATGATATAGTAATAATCTTCATTTATTTAAGTCTTAACAGCAGGCAGAAAAATGGCCAATTACCGATATCCACACCCTAATTCCTGGAATAAAAGAATAGATTAGTTTTTGTGGCAAAAGGTCTTTGCCGATGTAATGAATTTAAGGATCTTGAGATGGAGGGATTATTTTAGATTATGAATGTGGGTCCGATATAATCAGGATTCTTATAAGAGGGAGGGAAGAAGATCAAGGTCAAAGAGAAGATGCTACACTGCTGTTTTTAAAAATGAAACTTGGAGCCATAAGTCAAAAAATGAAAGAAGCGTCTAGCAGCTAGAAAAGGCAAGAAAATTTACGAACCCCTAGAACCTCCAGAATTAACAAAGTCATGTCAATATCTTGAATTTTAGACTTTCTATTTTCAGAACTGTGAGATAATGAGTTTGCATTTTTTAAACCACTAACTATATGGTAATTTGTAGCAGCCGAAATAAGAAACAGATACAGATACTGGTACCTGGAAGTGGGGTGTTACTGTATCACATGACTGAGATATGTAAGTAGTTTTAGAATTGAGAAATGAACAAAAGATGAAACAAATTTTGAAGAGTATAAAATAAAAAGCTAGAATTGTTGGCAAGATGGCCCAATAGGAACAGCTCTGTTTTGTCGCTTCCAGTGAGATGGACATAGACAGCGGGTGATTTCTGCATTTCCAACTGAGGTACCTGGTTCATCTCATTGGGACTGGTTGGACAGTGGGTGCAGCCCTGGGGTGGGGGTGGGGGGTGGGGTGACGAGCCAAAGCAGGGTAGGGCACTCCCTCCCCTGGTAAGTGCAAGGGGTCAGGGAATTTTCTCACCTACCCAAAGGAAACCATGAGGGACTAAGTCTGAGGAACCATGCACACTCCAGCCCAGATACTGTGCTTGTCCCATTGTCTTCGCAACCCCCAGACCAGGAGATTCCCTCTGGTGCCTACCCCACCAGAGCCCTGGGTTTCAAACACAAAACTGAGCAGCCACTTGGGCAGTCACTGAACTAGTTGCAAGAGTTTTGTTTTGTTTTGTTTTGTTTTTTTCCCCCGTACCCCAGTGGCACCTGGAACACCAGCGAGACAGAACCATTCATTCCCCTGGAAAGGGGTGCTGAAGCCAGGGAGCCAAGAGTTCTGGCTTGGCGGATCTCACCCCCATGGAGCCCAGCAAACTACAATCCACTGGCTTGAAATTCTCGCTGCCAGCACAGCAGCAATCTGAGATCCACCTGGGACACTCACATTTGGTAGGGGGAGGAGCGTCCGCCATTGTTAAGGCTTGAGTAGGCAGTTTTATCCTCACGGTGTAAATAGGCAGCCAGGAAATTCGAACTGAGTGGAGCCCACTGCAGCTCAGCAAGACTGCTGTGGTCAAACTGCCAGATTTCTCCTCTCTGGGCAGGGCATCTCTGAAAAAAAGGCAGCAGCCCCAGTCAAGGACTTATAGATAAAACCACCATCTCCCTGGGACAGAGCACCGGGGGAGGGGCGGCTGTGGGCACAGCTTTAGCAGACTTAAATGTCCCTGCCTGATGGCTCTGAAGAGAGCAGCAGACCTCCCAGGACAACGTTCAAGTTCTGCTAAGGGTCAGATTGCCTCCTCAAGTGGGTCCCTGACCCTTGCATATCCTGACTGGGAGAAACCTCCAGGTGGGGGGCTGAAAGACACCTCATGCAGGAGAGCTCTGGCTGGCATCTGGCAAGTGTCCCTCCGGGAGGAAGCTTCCAGAGGAAATAAAAGGCAGCAATCTTTGCTGTTCTGCAACCTATGCTTGTGATACCTAGGCAAACAGGGTCTGGAGTGGATCTCTAGCAAACTCCAGCAGACCTGCAGCAGAGGGGCCTGACTGTTACAAGGAAAACTAACAAACAAAAAGGAATAGCCTGTTCACTCAAAGACCCCATCCGAAAGTCACCAATATCAAAGACCAAAGGTAGATCAATCCACAAAGATTGGGAGAAACCAGCACAAAAAGGCCTAAAATTCCGAAAACAAGAATGCCCCTTCTCCTACAAAGGATCACAACTCCTCAACAGCGAGGGAACAAAACTGAACGGAGAGTGAGTTTAAAGAACTGACAGAAGTAGACTTCAGAAGGTGGGTAATAACAAACTCCTCTGAGCTAAAGGAGCATGTTCTAACCCAATGCAAGGAAGCTAAGTACTTTGAAAAAAAAGGTTAGATGAATTGCTAACTAGAATAAACAGCATAGAGAAGATCATAAATGACCTGATGGAGCTGAAAAACACAACACAAGAACCTCATGAAACATACACAAGTATGAATAGCTGAATCAATCAAGCAGAAGAAAGGATATCAGTGATTGAAGATCAACTTAATGAAATAAAGTGAGAAGACAAGATTACGAAATAAAGAATAAAAAGGAACAAACAAAGCCTGCAACATATATGGGACCATGTGAAAAGACCAAACCTAAGTTTAATTGTTGTATCTGAAAGTGAAGGGGAGAAAGGAACCAAGTTGGAAAACACTCCTCAGGATATTATCCAGGAGAACTTCCCCAACCTAGCAAGACAGGCTAGCATTCAAATTCAGGAAATACAGAGTACACCACAAAGATATTCCTCGAGAAGAGCAACTGCAAGACACATAATCATCAGATTCACCAAGGTTGAAATGAAGGAAAAAATGTTAAGAGCAGCCGGAAAGAAAGGTTGGGTTACCCACAAAGGGAGGCCCATCAGACTAGCAGCAGGTCTCTGGGTAGAAACCCTACAAGGCAGAAAAGAGTGTGGGGCCAATATTCAGCATTCTTAAAGAAAAGAATTTTCAACCAAGAATTTCAAATTCAGCCAAACTAAGCTTCAAAAGCAAAGGAGAAATAAAATCATTTATAGACAAGCAGATGCGAGAGATTTTGTCACCACCAGGCCTGCCTTACAAGAGCTACTGAAGGAAGCACTAAACATGGAAAGGAAAAACTGGTACCAGCCACTGCAAAAACATACCAAAATGTAAAGAACAGTGACACTATGAAGAAACTGCATCAACTAATGGGCAAAACAATCAACTAGCATCATAATGACAGGATCAATTTCACACATGACAATATTAACCTTAAATGTAAATGGGCTAAATGCCCCCAATTAAAAGACACAGAATGGCAAAATGGATAAAAAGTCAAGACCCATCAGTGTGCTGTATTCAGAAGACGCACCTCATGCACAAAGACACACACATACTCAAAATAAAGAGATGGAAGAATATTTACCAAGCAAATGGAAAGTAAAAAAAGAGCAGGAGTTGCCATCCTAATCTCTGATAAAACAGACTTTAAACCAACAAAGATCAAGAGACAAAGAAGTGAATGACATAATGGCAAAGGGATCAGTGCAACAAGGAGATCTAACTATCCTAAATATATATGCACCCAATACAGGAGCACCCAGATTCATAAAGCAAGTTCTTAGAGACCTACAAAGAGAATTAGACTTTCACACAATTAGAGTGGGAGACTTTAACACCCCACTGTCAACATTAGATCAACCAAATAGAAAATTAACAAGGATATTCAGGAGTTTAACTCAACTCTGGAACAAGCAGACCTAATAGACATCTACAGAACTCTCCACCCAAAATCAATAGAATATATATACGTTGCATATCATCAAACCTATTCTAAAACTGACCACATAATTGGAAGGAAAACATTCCTCAGCAAATGCAAAAGAATGGAAATCAAAACAAACACTCTCTCAGACCACAGTGCAATCAAATGAGAACTCAGGATTAAAAACTCACTCAAAACTGCACAACTACCTGGAAACTGAACAACCTACTCTGGAATGACTACTGGGTAAATAACGAAATTAAGGCAGAAATAAATAACTTATTTGAAACCAATGAGAACAAAGACACAATATACCAGGATCACTTGGACACTGCTAAAACAGTGTTTAGAGGAAAAATTATAGCACTAAATGCCCACAGGAGAAATTGGGAAAGATCTAAAATAAGCACTCTAACATCAAAATTAAAATAACTAGAGAAGCAACAGCAAAAAAATTCAAAAGCTAGCAGAAGACAAGAAATAACTAAGATCAGAGCAGAACTGAAGGAGATAGAGACACGAAAAACACTTCAAAAAAATCAGTGAATCCAGGAGTTGGTTTTCTGGAAAGATCAACAAAATAGATAGACCGTTAGCCAGACTAAAAAAGAAGAAAAGAGAAAAGAATAAAATAGATGCAATAAAAAATTATACAGGGGATTTCACCACTGATCTCACAGAAATACAAACTACCATCAGAGAATACTATAAACATATCCATGCAAATAAACTAGAAAACCTAAAAGAAATAGATAAATTCCTGGACACATACAGCCTCCCAAGTCTAAACCAGGAAGAAGTAGAATACCTGAATAGGCCAATAACAACTTCCGAAATTGAGGCAGTAATTAATAGCCTACCAACCAAAAAAAGTCCAGGACCAGATGGATTCACAGCCGAATTCTACCAGAGATACAAAGAGGAGCTGGTACCATTCCTTCTGAATATTCCAAACAATAGAAAAAGAGGGAATCCTCCCGAACTCATTTTTGTGAGGCCAACATCATCTTGATACCAAAACCTGGCAAAGACACAACAAAAAAGGAAAAATTCAGGCCAATATCTTGATGAACATTGATGTGAAAATCATCAATAAAATACTGACAAGCCAAATTCAGCAGTACATCAAAAAGCTTACCTGCCATAACCAAGGCGGTTTCGTACCTAGGATGCAAGGCTGGTTCAACATATGCAAATCAATAAATGTAATCCATTGCATAAACAGAATCAATAACAAAATCCACATAATTATCTCAATAGACGCAGAAAGGGTCTTCGACAAAACTCAACACTCCTTCATGCTAAAAACTCTCAATAAACTAGGTATAGATGGAACGTATCTTAAAATAATAAGAGTTATTTATGACAAACCCACAGTCAATATCATACTGAATGGGCAAAAACTGGAAGCATTTCCTTTGAAAACCAGCACAAGACAAGAATGCCCTCTCTCACCACTCCTATTTAACATAGTTATGGAAGCCCTGGCCAGGGCAATCAGGCAAGGGAAAGAATAAAGCGAAAGAATAAAGAAAGAATAAATAAAGCGAAAGAATAAAGAGAAAGAATAAAGCGAAAGAATAGAAAGGAGGTTAAATTGCCTCTGTCGGCTGATGACATGACTGCATACTTAGAAAACTCAGTCATCTCAGCCCCAAATCTCCTTAAGCGGATAAGCAATTTCAGCAAAGTTTGAGGGTACAAAAATCGCAAGCATTCCTATACACCAATAACAGACAGACAGCCAAATCATGAGTGAACTCCCATTCACAATTGCTACTAAGAGAATAAAATACCTAGGAATACAACTTACAAGGGATGTGAAGGACCTTTTCAAGAACTGCAAAAAAATTGCTCAAGGAAATAAGAGAGGACATGAACAAATGGAAAAACATTCTATACTCATGGATAGGAAGAATCAATATCATGAAAATGGCCATATTGCCCAAAGTTATTTATAGATTCAATGTTATCTCCATCAAGCTACCACTAACTTTCTTCACAGAATTGGAAAAAACTACTTTAAACTTCGTATGGAACCAAAAATGAACCCACATAGCCAAGACAATCCTAAGCAAAAAGAACAAAGCTGGAGGCATCATGCTACCTGACTTCAAATTATACTGCAAATCTACAGTAACCAAAACAACATGGTGCTGGTACCAAAACAGATATCTAGACCAATGGAACAGAACAGAGGCCTCAGAAATAACAGCGCATATCTACAACCATCTGATCTTTGACAAACCTGACACAAACAAGCAATGGGGAATATTCTCTATTTAATAAATGGTGTTGGGAAAACTGGCTAGCCATATGCAGAAAACTAAAACTGGACCCCTTCCTTACACATTATACAAAAATTAGCTCAAGATGGAGTAAAGACTTAAACTTAAGACCTAAAATCCTAAAAATCCTAGAAGAAAACCTGGGCAATACCAGTCAGGACATAGGCATGGGCAAAGACTTCATGACTAAAACATCAAAAGCAATGGCAACAAAAGCCAAAATTGACAAATGGGATCTAATTAAACTAAAGAGCTTCTGCACGGCAAAAGAAACTATCATCAGAGTTAGCAGGGAACCTACAGAATTGGAGAAAATGTTTGCAATCTATGCATCTACAAAGGGCTAATATATAGAACCTACAAAGAACTTATGACAGACAATATGGTTATTTGTGTTGAAAATTCTAAGGAATACACATGAAATATTCTAGAACTAACATCCGTGATTAGCCAATTCAAGGGCTAGAAGGCCAATATATAAGTCAATGGTATGCACACCTAGCTCCCAGATCTTGGTTTCAAATACCATTCTCCAATAAAAGAAAACAAAACTTCTTAAAAAGTGACTGATTCTAGGACTGGACAAAAAATACAGAAGATGAATCTGGAGCATCTTGTACTGCCAAAAATAAAAGTAAAGAAGTACTCAAACTAACAAATACCACCCCTGATACTGGGAGTATGTCAGATGGACACAGAGCCAAAACTGAAACAATGTAAGCAAAAACTAAATGAGTAAAATACATAGTATTAGATTATAAACCAAAATGCAAAATCAATATGAAGGAGTCCATATTGATATAAATACATGAATGAATAAATAAATATTGGCGAGAAGAGACAAATCTCCTACGCAGAGGATTTCCAATTTATATTGATCCATCACTCTCATGGAGGTGAAATATAATTCCCTACTCCTTAAATGTGGGCTGCGTATAGTGACTTCCTTCCCATGGGTACCCTGTGGAAAGGAGGGGAGAAAAGACTAACTTTACACTCAGAAAACTTTATAAACACTATTTCAGTGAAGTGATCAAAGTGCTATCAGTGAAAGATGAACAAAGCCAGATACTAGCTAAAGTGATAAGAACAGATTTTAATTAGTAATTTACTATTCACTGGGAAGAGGGTTTAGTGTGGACTGAGCTCATCTTTGATTTATACAGAGGTCACTGGGTAAAGTGAGAATAAGAGAGTAAAGAAAGGGTGCAGACAGGGTTCAGTAAAGTCAAGGAAGTAAAAAAATATATATGAAAAGTTGGTTAGTGTAAATTATGATTAGGCCAGCTTTGTCTGTTAGCTGGCAATCAATTACCTGAGTTAGAATTCTATCCTCCCACAGAGTGGGAGAAGAGGTCCTATCCCTCCTGGTTGATTCCATTAAAAAAAAAAAAAAAAAAAAATGCCTTTCAGGTCCTTGAGAAAGACATTCCTGAGTTGTAGGAGACACATATACATTTGAAAGGTACAGAGAAAAAATTCCCATTTAAGCCCTTTTTAGTAAATGATCTAAGAAGAGTGGTTGGGGTGTATAATCAGATGTTGGCTAGAAGAAACAATATTTTTTTTTTGTAGCTGTGGAGACAAAAGTGACTCCACCTTGGCGCTAATTCACCATGTTGACTTCTGATTACCCCTATCCCTGGGAATGCCTCCTGGTTTCTGATTTATTTACTGTCTCTCGTGTACAAATATGGCAATCTTAATGTTATCACACAGTATAGGCTATCATGCACATTACCGTCTTTCCTGTTCTGGAGGGTTGCCTTTAATTGTCTTGCTAGAGCAGATATTCTCTTTCCCTATGGGATATAAGCACCGGGTCTGGTGCAGAGATGTGCCTGTCTTGCTGCCACCCAAGACCCCATTTCTGACAGCAAGTTCTGTCAATAAAACCACCAATACCAATAAACTGGATTTATCTGCCTCCTTCTTCGGTTGTTTGGCCCCTTGGGCATTTGAAGGTCACTTTGCATATATGACCTTTTCAGAGAAGAGCAGACTTAAACTTTCTCAGGCAGACACTTTAAAGGGTTTAGGGTAATTCTAGACATGCAGCCTCCTGCTGTTAGAGATTATGCTAGTCTTTGTTTGTCTTTTAATGTAAAATGCAAAAGTGGATGAAATCATTTGGGTTTAAGAATATAATTTTTATAGGCTAAGGTTCAAGCTTAGTCAGATATAGGGCTCAGAGGAGTTTGACTAGTTCGGTTAAGGGGTTAAGGAAAGAATCTTTGTCATATCAACAGTGATGTCATGTTGATAGGAATGCATATGCTCAATAAGATATGATTAAAACGATAGCACTTTGGACTTTCTCCCCCATACCCATAACCTCCATCTAGTCAGGAAAAAAGAAAAAAATCAAATCAATGCTAATAGAGCGACATTCTACGAAATACTTGATGAGCAGTGCTCCTCAATGCTGTCAGGGTCGTCAAAAACAAAGAAAATTTAAGAAACAAAACCAAGAGGAGACTAAGGGAACATTACAATTAAATGTAATGTGATATCTTGTTTGGGATCTGGAAGCAGAAAAAGAAAATTAGGTGAAAATGAAGAAAATCTTAATAAAGTATGAATTTTATCTAATAGTGTCTCACTATTGGCTCATCAATCCCAAGAAATGTGTGATACTAATGTAAAGTGTTATTAACAGGAAAAACTGGTTGAGGGATATATGGCAACTTTTAAAACTAAATTTTCTCTGGAAGTCTAAAAATGTTCTAAAAATAAATATTCATATATAAACCAACTGTATATCAACTAACAAAAAAATTGGAAAATATGAAAGAACAATATCATTTTAATTATATTAATTATAATTATATAATTAATTATATAATTATAATTAATATTTTCCATGTGGCCTGTGTGAGTTCTCAAAGATATAGAACATTCTATTTGTGTGTATCCTTACACAGAAGCCATACTATTTGTCTCTGTATCAATCCAACTTTAGTGTATGGTTACCAAATTGCATGACTTTATTATATTTCTTATGCCTCTAATATCTATAGTGATGTCTCTTCTTTAAGATCATTCTTTCTTGCTATATACACATTTGAAACAATGTATTTCCTTTGCTTAACCTATAGTTTGTATTTTGATATGTAAGACATCAATATTTTTATCATTCAGTTTTTATTAAAAATCTGTAATTTTGTTTATAATTTGTATTTAAGCCATGAGTTATTTAGAATTGTTTTGTGAACATTTTAGGTATCTTATAAACTGATTTCTAAATTACTTCTATGTTTATCTGAGTAGTACTTTGGTTTAAATATTTAAAACGTACTAAGTGTGTGTGTTTTCTGTCACAGTATATAGTCTGAGTGGTGAATATTCCATCTGCACAAGAAAAATAATATGCACTCCACTTTATTGAGTACAGTATTCTAATGTTAATTACATCCCTTTAGTTATTAGCTCAGGTTTCAATCTTTTTACAGAGAGAGGGGTGTTGAAGTTTCAAACTCTGATTTTGTATTTGTCTGTGTTCATTTTCAGTTCTGACAGTTGTTGCTTCACATATTTTTTTCAGCTTGTCATATCAACCCTGAGAGAGATGTTGACATTTCTATTTACAGTTGCAGATTTGTCTATTTCTCCTTTTATTTTAAGGATATTGTTTAATGTGGGTTGATGTTCTCTTAGATGCACATGCATTTACAATTATGTACTATTAATGAAATATACATATTATTATCATTAAATGTGTTTTTTTCCTCTTAAAATATTCCTCATTCTAGGTTCTAGTTTGCCTTATAATATAGTAACTACAGGCCTCTAATAACTGTCATTTTTGTAATCTCTTACTATATCTTTCTGGTTTTAAACTATCTCTGTCTTGTGTAATTCCTGTAACAGAATATAATTGACTTCTGCTTTTAAAAATCAAATCTGACAATTTTTTCCTTTTAATTGGAGTGTTTAAACCATTTACCTTTAATGTAATGAGGAGATGTCTGTTATTTTATTTGTTTTTTACTTGCTCCATCTGTTCTTTGTAAGTTTTTATTTTTTCTCCTACCTCTGACTGAATCAAGAATTCTTGCTTAATTTTACCTCCACTATTACCTGTTAGCTATGCCTCTTAGTTTTGTATTTTTAGCGATTGCTCTAGAGTTTAAAATAAGAATCTTTAGATTATCACAGTGTATATTTAAAGATATTATATCAATCAACAATATTAGAACTTTGAAACTGTATACTTTCCTTTGTATAGTAAATTTTAGTTTGACTTAAAAAATAAATACTATTATTATGTTTGCCCTAAAATTAAATGTAAGAAAGTTTTTTGGTTATATTTACTCATAAATTTACCATTTTTGAATTATTTTATTGTGTCTTTATATGTAACTTGATATCTAGCATAATTTTCCTTCAACTTGAAAAATTGACTTTAACATCTCTTGTTGCAAAAAATTTCTGGTAGTAAATTCTCTTAGTTTAGTTTTGTCTGAAAAATATTTTATTATATCTTAATTTTTAAAGGGCATTTTTTGTGCATAATACTCTAATATTTTTAAAAACTGTTGCTTATTTGCATTCTTTAATTCAAGCTATTTTTGTTACCTACTTGCATTACTTCTGCCGAGAAATAATGTAATTTAAAAAATTTTGCGTTTTCATATTTATTTTTGCCAATGTTTGATTTTTATGTATTATTGGATTTTATAGATTTTATAATGATTCAGGTGGTGTGGTTTTCATTGTGCTTATCCTATTCAAGATTTGTTGAGAAAATTAGATCTCTGTGAGTTTGTAGTTCTTATTAAATTTTTTAAATGGCCATTATTTTCTTTTTTTGTTTGTTTCTGCCCTCTTTATTTCTCACAAACCTATTATACATTAAATTGCCCTATAATACTCCCTGTCACTGATGTTTAATTTATTTTTATTTCAGCCTTTTCCTTCTGCTGTGCTTCTGTTTAAATGATGTTTGTGGGTACAGCTTTAAATTTACTGAACACTTTTTTTTTGCTATATCTAGTCTATTGTTAATCCCATCTCATTTTGTTTTCTTCTTTGGATAATGTATTTTTCAGCTCAGAAATTGTAATTGGTTTGTTTTCAGTAGTTTCCTTTTTCTTTCTCACTGTATTTTTAACTTATGGAGTCTATTTATAGTATTTATAATAGGTGTTTAAGTTCTTTTCTGCACTTCATATGATATCTGTTAGTTCTAAATCTATATGTATTGATTTTTATCTTGGTTGTGAATCAAAATTTTCTGCTTCTCATGCATTAGGAATACAGATGTGATGAATTATAAATCTTATGCTTTTTAGTGTCTTACCATTGTGTTTTCTCATTGAGTATTGAATTTTATCTTAACTCATGGTTAAACTAATCATGGAATAGCTTGATCTTTTTCAGTTGTTTTTAAGCTTGTTAAAGTTAATCTAAGAAAGGCTTTACTCTGGAGATAACTTAGACTTTCACTAGGGTGAGATATTTACGAGTTCTCTGAGTTTTCAACATTGTCTCTCTACTTTGATTTTCAACAAAGAAACAACACAATCAATGGGAAAAAAAATAATTTTCTCAAAAATGGTGCAGGAAAAAAATGAACCAACTCTTGATTCTATATATAAAAATGTTAATTTAAGATTGATAATAGGCCAAAAAGTAAAAGTTAGGCTTATAACAATTCTATAAAGAAATATATTAGAATACATAAAGAATATGTTTATAAACTTAAGGTAGGCAAAGTTTTCATAAAAAGTTTCAAAAAAGTTTTGACCATTAATAAAGATGATTTGTACTTAAAAGAAAAAAATTTTTATTAAAAGATAGCATTAAGAAAATGAATAAGCAAACTTCAGTCTAGAATAAATAATTTGCTGTACATATGTAACTAATATATATAATATATGCTACATAAACATATACATATTTATATTTCAAATAACTCATGTGCAGAAGATATAAAGACCTAAATAAGCCAACAATAAAAAGGCAGACAATACAACAAACACAATGATCAAAAGACTTGAATGGACACTTTAAGAAATAAGATACATACTTCAAAAAACACATGAAAAGCATTACTGATCAGAAGAAGAATGAAAATTAAAACCACCTTCTGATTCATTTTCTCACTCACTAGAATTACTAAAACAAAAAGAATGATGAGTCCAACAATTATGCTGAGCATCTTATCATGGAATTATTGGCAATTTATGTATCTTCTTTGTTGGGGTATCTTTTCAATTATTTTGCCAAATATATGTGTTCTATTTCTGGACTATTTGAGCAATTTATTGAGTTTTTCATCATTAGGATAATTCCCCTGGGTTCTGAATATTCCCATCTCTCTACCAGGGATGAATACAGCTGTGAGAATCTTCTAAGAAAGACTTTCAACTTTCTGAAATTTAGTTAATTTTAAATTCTTTGCTTCTGTAACTCTCTTATGTGTTGAGAAGATATCTGATGGTTTAGCTTCCCTAGCATGTTATCATTGTTAGGCTGGAAACATCTGTCTCTGGTGATTTTCTACATCCTCATCATAAGTGAAAGACTGAAAGTATGTTTTTGAATCTGTAGTGAGTCTTGCAAAAGTGTATTATCAAGACAGAAGAGTAGCGCAAAAAGCATGTATAGATCTTTTTTCCTATATTCTAAGATAATGTATATTGTAATACATTTCCTATATTTAATAAAAGTTTTTATCTTTAAAGTAAAAGCAAATGAAAACAATCAAAATAATACTATATTTATTATACATCTATACCTATATTTTAGAGATAAAATAATGTATAATTATTATCATGAGAAAACAATGTATTTTCAAATTGTCATTGCTAAACTTCTGTTTGCAAATTTTAAACATGCCTATGTTGCACATATAAGACGCTTCACCCATAAGAAATGTGTGTGGGTACTACACTTACACTTGTCAGTCAAGAAAATATATGCTATTATTTGAATAATTTATTCAAAACTTTCATGTAGACATCAAAGAAATCTAAAGAGAGGTCTTTGCAGCTACAGGGATATTACTAGCCTCAGGTCCACCCACCTCCCTCAACCAGAGACAATTGTTTCAGAACAATAAAATCATTCATTGCTGTTTGTTTGTACAAGGCGAAGTCTCCCATAGTACTAACAGTAGTGATTTTAGAAATATGTTAAAAATAACACCAAATAAGTCATGTTTAGATTTAAGAATTCAGATAACAACTTCAGATGATTATTGAGGCAATCCAATTGGGATGAGGGTAGAACTCTAAATGTCTTTTCTCCTAAATTTAAATATCTAGTTATTTGAGCGTGATCATTTTTTAGAGATTTTTTAAATACTTCAGATGAAACTCTTTCTATGGAGGTGCTTTTGTAAAGTAGTGCAATTAAGTGGCTGATAACATAAAGGTACAACCATGGGTTTACTAAATGACAAGAAATCTGTCAGCTACTTCCTGCTTGAAATTTATGGCTTTATAGGAGTGATGAAGTGAATAATGCAAGATAACATAAATAGAATGGTAATTTAAAATATCACACCCTGTTGCTTTAAAAAAAAAAAAAAACCCTGCATATTCTGGGATGCTTTTTCTCTCTTAGTAATTGTTCCGTACATGCAGCCTGTTTTCTGGAAAACAGTTTTTCAGAAATGTTTATTGAGAAAATTAATAAATAATGGATAAATTTATATTTTACACTCCAGTGGAGAGGATGCGGAGAAATAGGAACACTTTTACACTGTTGGTGGGACTGTAAACTAGTTCAACCATTGTGGAAAACAGTGTGGCGATTCTTCAAGGATCTAGAACTAGAAATACCACTTGACCCAGCCATCCCATTACTGGGGATATGCCCAAAGGATTATAAGTCATGCTGCTATAAAGACACATGCACACATATGTTTACTGCAGCACTATTCACAATAGCGAAGACCTGGAACCAACCCAAATGTCCATCAATGACAGACTGGATTAAGTAAATGTGGCACACATACACCATGGAATACTATGCAGCCATAAAAAAGGATGAGTTTGTGTCCTTTATAGGGACATGGACACAGCTGGAAACCATCATTCTCAGCAAACTATCGCAAGAACAGAAAACCAAACACCGCATGTTCTCACTTATAGGTGGGAATTGAACAATGAGAACACTTGGACACAGGAAGGGGATCATCACATACCAGGTCCTATTGTAGCGGGGAGGGGGGAGGGATAGCATTAGGAAATATACCTAATGTAAATGATGAGTTAATGGGTGCAGCACACCAACATGGCACATGTATACATATGTAACAAACCTGCACATTGTACACATGTACCCTAGAACTTAAAGTACAATAAAAAAAAAATGTATGCAAAGGAGAAACTGTGTCTCAAATTGAAGGCAGATGATATGCACCCAATAATAAAGTGGGAGTATGAGCTGTTAAAAATAATAATAATAATAATAATTTATTAACATTTTAGACTAAACTATACTGAATTTTTCTAGGGCAAGAGTGAAGATAGCAACAGTAGATGTGGATATGTAAAGGTGATGGAGATGAAGGCAGTGACTGAAAGACTTATGAAAGATAAAGTGATAGCATCTTGAAAAATAGTAGGGGGAGCAAGAAGGTAAAATAGAAGTTTCCACACAGCATCCCTCACCACAAGGACACCCATTAAACAAATATCTACACAGGAAAAATAAAACCTTCATAAGAACCCCAAATCAGGTAAGCACTCATAGTACCTAGTTTTAACTTCATATCATCTAAAGAGGCCTTGTAGAGATAGAAAAAATAGTCCTGAATTGCCAGCATCACCTTTTCCACTCTTGGCAGTGCTGCATGATGCAGAGAGTATATCTGGGTGCTGGGGGAAGGAGAAGACAGCAATTGTGAGGCATTGAACCCAGTGGTGACCTGTCAGAGAGTAAAGGAAAACAAGACCAAACTCAGCTGATGCCCACACATGGAGGGAACATTTAAACCAGGCCTAGCCAGAGGGAAATCACCAATCCCAGTCATCCAAACGTAAGTTCCCACAAACCTCACCATCAAGGGCTACAGTGCTCTGTGTCTCCAAGTAGACTTGAAAGGCAGTCTAGGCCATAAGAACTGCAAATCTTAGGTGAGTCCTAATGTAAACAAGACCCACAGACAGTGGACTGGGGAGCATGTGACACACTGAGAAACCAGTTGGGGCAGGCAAGGGAGTGCTGGCAACTTTCATTCCCAAGCACCTCAGCGTGGGGCTCCTTCCTTTAACCTGAGGAGAGGAGAGAAAGAATGGTGAGAATTTTGTATTGCACCTAGGATACTAGTTCAGCCACAACAGGATAGGGCACTGGTCAACTATGAGGCCACCATTCCAGGCCTGAGCTCCCAGATGAGTTTTCTAGACACACCGTGGGCCAGAAGGGAACATGCTGCCTTGAAGGAAAGGACCCAGACCTGGAAGCATTTATTACCTGCTCACTGAACAGCTCTTGGGCCCCAAAGAACCAGTAGCAATACCCAGGTACCATATCAAGGGCCTTGGGTGAGTCTAAGAAGTTTTCTAGCTTGAAGTACTAGCACAGCCATAGAGGGACAGAGAACCAAGCAGGCTCTTGGAGTCCTTAATTCTAGGACTTGAATCTTGGACAGCATTTCTGGACCTCCTGTGGGCCAGAGAAAAGCATACTACCCTGAAGGGTGAATCCCAGGCCAGACAAAATTCTCCACAACCTGAGTTTAGAGCATTTGAGCCTTAAGGGAACATCTGCAGTAGTCTTGCAGTACTCCTCATGGCCTGCAATGGGTGGGTGGGTGTGGCTATGAAGTGAAGCTCCTCTGTCTTTGGAAAGCGGAGGGAAGAGTGGGAAGGACTGTAACTTGCAGTTTCAGTGCCATCTCAGTTACAGTACAACATAACACCAGGTAGACTTCTAAAGTTTTGACTCTAGTCCCTGACTACTGAATGGCACCACTGGACCCACCCAGGGCCTGGGGGCCCTTGCTGCCCTGAAAGGAAGGACATACATCTGGCTGACTTTGCCACCAGCTGATTGTAGAGACCCAGGGCCTAGACTACACATAGGTAGTAAGCCTGGAAGTGGTTACATCAGGCCTTGGATGAGACCCATTTCTCTGCTGGCTTCAGGTCTGATTCAGCACAGTCATAGTGGTGGTGGCCACAGTGATATGTGTGTCACTTCATCTCCAGCTTTACATGGCTCAGAACAGACACAGAGATTCTGGGAGAAAGTAAGAGAAGAAAACCTGAGTATCTGCCTGAGAATTCTGCCAGATTTTGTTCAAGACCAATAAGGTAGTATCTCTATGAGTCTGCAAGGACCACAGCATTATTGGGCATTTGGTGACCTCTAAAGCAAATGCAGCTTAGATCAAAACAGCCAAGTTCATTCAAATATCTGGAAAGCCTTCCCAAGAAGGATGGCCACAAATAAGCCCAGAAAGTGAAGAATATAATAAGCATCTAACTCTTCAATATCCAGACACTGAAGAACATCCGCTAGCATCAACACCATTCAGGAAAACATGATCTCAACAAACGAACTAAATAAGGAATCAGGGGCCAAGCCTGGAGAAAAAAGATGTTTCAGCCAACTAATTCAAAATGGCTGTGTTGAGGAAACTCAGAGAAATTCAACATAACACACAGAAGGATTTCAGAATTCTATCAGATAAATTTAACAAATGAAATAAATAAAAACAATCAAGTAGAAATTCTGGAGCTGAAAAATGCAACTGGCCTAGTAAAGAATGCATGAAAGTCCTTTAAGAGCAGAATTAAACAAGTGGAAGAAAGAATTATTGAGCTTGAATACAGGCATTTGAAAATATACAGTAAGAAGAGACAAAAGAAAACAGAATAAAAAACAATGAAGCATGCATACAGGATGTAGAAAATAACCTCACAAGGGCAAATATAAGAGCCTTAAAGAGGAAGGTAGAAAAAGAGATAAGGTTAGAATGCTTATTGAAAGAAATAATGACAGAATTTCCCAAACCTAAAGTTATCAATATCCAAGCACAAGAAGCTTATAAAACACCAAGCAGATTTAACTGAAATAAGACTACCACAAGGCATTTAATTTTTCCCAAAGGTTAAGGATAAAGAAAGAATTCTAAAAGCAGGGAGAAACAAAACAAAACAAAACAAAACACACAATGGAGCGCCCATACACCTGGCAGCAGACATTTCAGTGGAAACCTTACAGGCCAAGAAAAAGTGGTGTGACATATTTAAAGCGATGGAGAAAAAACATACTTTAGAACAGTACATCTGGAGAAAATATCCTTCAAATATGAGGGGAAATAAAGACCTTCCCAGACAAACAGAAGCTGAGGAATTTCATCAACAACAGAACTGAACTACAAGAAATGCTAAAGGGAGTACTTCAGTTAGAAAGAAAATAACATTAATGAGTGATCACCTAAAGGTACAAAACTCACCGGTAATAGTAAGTACACAGAAAAACACAAAACATTATAATATCATAACTATGGTATGTAAACTAATCTTATTGTAAGAAGAAAGACTAAACAATAAACCAATCAAACATAGTAACTACAATAACTTTTCAAAATACAGTCAGTACAATAAGATATACACAGAAACAACAGAAAGTTAAAAAGCAGAGAGACTAAGTTAAGCAGTAGAGTTTTTATTATTAGGGATTTTTTTTTATTGTTTGTTTGTTTATGCAAACAGTGTTTAGTCATTCTCGGGTTAAAACAATTAGCTATAAGACAGTATTTGCAAGCCTCATAGTAACCTCAAACCAAAAAATCATGCAATGGAGGCACAAAAACAAAAAGCCAAAAACTAAATCATATCACCAGAGAAAATCAAATTCACTAGAGGAAGATAGGAAGGAAAACAAGGAGGAAGAGAAGACCACAACACAACCAGAAAACAAATAACAATATGACAGAAGTAATTCCTTACTTATCAATAATAATATTGAATGTACATGGACTAAACTCTCCAATCAAAAGACATAAACACACTTCACCTGTATAGGCACACATAAACTGAAAATAAAGAGATGGAAAAAGATATTCTATGTCAATGGAAAATAAAACAGAGCAGAAGTAGCTATACTCATATCAGAAAAATGTGGATTTCAAGACAAAAACTATCAGAAGTGATAAAGATGGTCACTGTATAATAATAAATGTGTCAGTTCAGAAAGAGGATATAACAATTTAAAATATATATGTACCCAACACTAGAGTGCCCAGATATATAAAGGAAATATTATTAGAGCTAAAGAGAGAGGTAGGCCTCAGTACAGTAATAACTAGAGACTTCAACATACCACTTTCATCATGAACAGATTTTCTAGACAGAAAAATCAATGAAGAAACATCAGACTTAATCTGCACTATAGATCAAATAGATCTAATAAATATTTACAGAAAAATTCATCTAATGTCTCAGAATACACATTTTTTCCCTTGGCACATTGGTCATTCTCAAGAATAGACCATATGTTAGTTCCCAAAACAAGTCTTAAAATATTCAAAGTAATTTAAATAATATCAAGAAACATCTCTGACCAGTATAAAATGAAACTAGAAATTAATAACAGAAGAATTTTGGAAATAATAAAAATACATTTCAATTAAACAATATGCTCCTGAATGTCCAGTTGGTCAAAGAATAAATTAAGGAAGAAATTGAAAAAAATAATGAAACAAAAGATAATGAAAACATAAGATACCCAAACTTATGGGATAGAGCAAAAGCGGTACTCAGGGAAGTTTATAGCTATAAGTACTTACATCAAAAAAAAAGAGAGAAAAAAAAAACATCAAATAAACAATCTAATGATGTATCTTAAAGGACTAGAAAAACAAGAGCAAATAAAACCCAAAATCAGTAGAAGAAAAGAAATAACAAAGATCAGAGCAAAAATAAATGAAACTCAAATGAAAAAAAAAAACAGAAGATCAATGAAACAAAAAGTTGATATTTTGAAAGGCTAAACAAAATTGTCAAAGTTATAGCAAGACCACTAAGGAAAAAAGAGAGAAGACACAAATAGATTAAATCAGAGATGTAAAAGGGGAAATAACAACTGATACTGCAA
Source organism: Mandrillus leucophaeus (assembly GCF_000951045.1). NCBI lineage: Eukaryota > Metazoa > Chordata > Mammalia > Primates > Cercopithecidae > Mandrillus > Mandrillus leucophaeus. The sequence goes on from NW_012105165.1 coordinate 959,977, forward strand.
AAATGCAAAGGATGATTAATGGTTACTATAAGCAACTATATGACAGTAAATTGAAAAATCTACAAAAAAATGGACAAATTTCTACACACATATGACTGACCATGATTGAACCAGGAAGAAATTCAAAATCTGAACAGATCAATAGCAAGTAATGAGACCAAATTTGTAATAAAACTCTCCCACTAAAGAAAAACCTAAGACCCAATGGCTTCACTGCTGAATTCTACCAAACATTTAAAGAAGAACTAAAACTAACCCTACTCAAACTATTCTGAATAATAGAGGATGAGGGAATACATTCCAATTCATTCTATGAGGCCAGTATTACCCAGATACTAAAACCAGACAAAGACACATTAAAAAAAGAAAAATGCAGGTAGATATCTCTGATCAATATTGATGTAAAAATCCTGAACAAAATATTAGCAAACTGAATTGAACAATACATCAGAAAGATCATTCATCATGACCATGTGGGATTTATTCCTGTTATGCAAGGATGGCTAAATATACAAATGAATTAATGTGATCCATCATGTCAACAGAATGAAGGATAAAACCCATATAATCATTTCAACTGATACTGAAAAAGCATTTGACAAAATTCAACATCCCTTCATAATAAAACCCCCCAAAAACTAATGATAGAAGGAACATATCTGAACATAATAAAAGCCATATATGACAGACTCACAGCTAGTATCATACCAAATGGGAAAATCTGAAAGCTTTTTCTTTGAGATCTGGAACACAAAAAGAATGCCCACTGTCACTATTGTTATTCAATATAGTACTGAAAGTTCTGGCTAGAACAATCAGGCAAGAGAAAGATATAAAGGACATCCAAACTGGAAAGGAAGCAGTCAAATTATTTTTATCTGAAGATGATGTGATCTTATATTTGAAAAAACCCTAAAGACTCCACAGGAAAACTATTAGAACTGATAAACAAATTCAGTAAAGTTGCAGGACACAAAATCAACATACAAAAATGAGTCGCATTTCTATATGCCAATCTGCATTTCTATATGCCAATCTATATGAACAATCTGTAAAAAAAATGAAAAAGTAATCTCATTTACAATATCCACACATAAAATTAAATACATAGGAATTAACCAAATAAGTGAAAGATTTCTATAATGAAAACTTTAAGAGGACACAAAAAAATTGAAAAAATATTTTATTTTCATGGATTGGAGGAATCAATATTGTTAAAATGCCATATTATCCAAAGCAATCTACAGATTCAATGCACTCTCTATCAAAATAACAATGGCATTTTTCATAGTAAGAGGATAAAAAAATCTAAATTTTTAATGAAATCACAAAGGACCCAGAGTAGCCAAAACTATCCTAAGCAAAAAGAACAAAACTGGAGGAAATACATACCTGATTTCACATTATACTAAAGAGCTATAGTAACCAAAACAACATAGTGCTACATAAAAACAGACACAAAAGCCAGTGGAACAGAATAGAGAAACAAGAATTAAATCCATAAGTCCATAGTGAACTTAGTTTCAACAAACGTGCCAAGAACATGCACTGGGGAAAAGACATCTCTTCAATAAACGGTGCTGAAAAAAAACTGGATATTCATATACAGAAAATGAAACTAGACACTTATTTCTTGCATATACAAAAATCAAATCAAAATGAATTAACTACTTAAATATAAAACCTCAAAATATGAAACTACTACAATAAAACATTGGGGAAAATCTCCAGAACATTGATCTGGATGAAAGTTTCTTGAGATATGACCTAGAAGCACAGGCAGCCAAAGCAAAACTGAACAAATACTATATTAAGTTAAAAATTTCTTCATAGAAAATGAGACAATCAACAAAGTAAAGAGGCAACCCATAGAATGGGAGAAAATATTTGTAAGCTGTCCATCTGATAGATTAATAATCAGAATATACAAGGAGTTCCAACAACTCCATAGGAAAAAATTTAATAATCCAATCAAAAATAGGCAAAAGATTTGAAGAGACATTTATCAAAAAGAGACATATAAATGGCAAACAGGCAAATGAAAAGATGCTCACCATCACTGAGCATCAGAGAAATTGAGATCAAAATTACAATGAGATATAATTTCACCTCAGTTAAAACAGCTTATATCCAAAAGGCAGGCAACAATAAGTGCTGTAGTACTGATACAAGAACAAACAAATAGACCAATTGAACAGAACAGAGAACCAAGAAATAAGACCACACACTAACAACCATCTGATCTTTGACAAACCTGACAAAAATAGGTGATGGGGAAAGGACATTCTATTTAATAAATAGTGCTGGGAGAACTGGCTAGCCATATGCAGAACATTGAAACTGGACCTCTTCCTTCCAAACATCAACTCAAGACAGGTTAAAGACTCAAATGTAAAACTTGAAACTATAAAAACCCTGGAAAGACACCTAGGTAACATCATTCAGGAAATAGGTATGGGCAAAGATTTCATGACAAAGATGCCAAAAGCAACTGCAACTAAAACAAAGGTTGACAAATGGGAACTACTTAAAATACAGAGCTTCTGCACAGCAAGAGAAAATATCAACAGAGGAAGCAGACAATCTAAAGAATGAGAAAAAAAAATTACAATCTATCCATCTGACAAAGGTCTAATATAAAGCATCTATAAGGACCTTAAACAAATTTACATGAAAAAAAAAATCCCATTAAAAAGTGGCAAAGGACATGAACAGACACGTCTCAAAAGAAGACACACATGTGGCCAACAAACATTAAAAAAAGTTCAACATCACTGATCATCGGAGAAATGCAAATCAAAATCACAATGAGATACCATCACATAACAATCAGAATGACTATTAATAAAATGCCAAAAAAACAACAGATGTCAGTGAGGTTGTGAAGAAAAAGGAATGCTTTTACACTTTTGATGGGAGTGTAAATTAGCTCCACCATTGTGGAAGACAGAGTGGTGATCCCTCAAAGATCTACAGGAAGAAATACCATTAGACCCAACAATCCCAGGAGTAGGTATATACCCAAAGGAATATAAATTCTATTTATAAAGACACAAGGCCCCTTATGTTTATTGCAGCACTATTCACAATAGCAAAGACATGAAATCAACCCAAATGCCCATCAATGATAGACCAGATAAAGAAAATATCATACATATACACCATGGGGAATACTATGCAGCCATAAAAAGGAGATCGTGTCCTTTGCAGGGATATAAATACAGCTGGAGGCCTTTATCCTTGGCAAAGTAACGCAGAAACAGAAAACCAAATACTGCATGTTCTCACTTATAAGTGGGAACTAAATGATGAGAACCCATGTTCACACGGTGGGGAACAACACACAGAGAGGCCAGTCATGGGATGGGGATGGGAGGAGGAAGAGGATCTGGAAGAATAGCTAATGGATGCTGGGCTTAATACCTGGGTTATGGGATACTCTGTGCAGCAAACCACTGTGGCACATGTTTACTTGTTTAAAAAACGTGCACATCCTTTACATCTATCCCTGAACTTAAAGCGAAAGTTGGAAATTGAAGTCAATTAGTACAATCACTATGTAGAATAGCTTAGATGTTCCTCAAAAAACTAAAAATTGAGCTACCATAATATCCAGCAATCCCACTGCTAGGTATGTATTCAGAAGAAAGGAAATCAGTATATAGAAGAGATATCTGTACTTTTATGTTTATTGTCACACTGTTTATAATAGCTAAGATTTAGAAGCAACCTAAGTATCCATCAACAGATGAATGGATGAAGAAAATGAGGTACTTATACACAATGAAGTACTATTAAGCCACTAAAAAGAATGACATCCAGTCATTTGCAGCAACATGGATGGAACTAGAAATCATTATATTAAGTGAAATAAACGAGGAACAAAGAGACAGACATTGCATGTTCTCACTTATTTGTGGGATCTAAAAATCAAAACAATTGACCTCATGGACATAGAGAGTAGAATTATTACCAGTGTCTGGCAAGGGTAGCTGGGGGTGGGGGTGGAAGTGGGGAGGAGCTGGAGGGAGGTAGTGGTTACAAAAAAAATTAATTAGAAAGAATGAGTAAGACCTACTATTTGATAGGACAACAGAGTGACTATAGTCAAGAATAACTTAATTGTCCATTTTACATTGTACATTTGTAAGAGTGTAATTGGATTGTTTGTAACTCAAAAGACAAATACTTGAGGGGATAGATACCCCATTCTACATGATGTACTTATTTCACATTGTACGTACCTTGTAAATATATACACCTTCTATGTACTCACAAAGTCTTTTTAAAAAGAAAAGGAAAGAAAAACATTATATTAAACTTCTGCAGAATAGGAGTGGGCCACGTGTCAATAAAACATTAGTATACATAAATGTGTAAATGTTACTGCATGACTCAGAAAAAGGAATTAACGGCAAAATTGTTCTTAAGTGAAAATTACAAGTGGAAAACAGGTACATGTAAGTATGAGTCTCAGTGTGATTATCTAAGAATGTATGTAATTAACTAACTTTGATGTTTTAGCAAAAATCTGTAAAACTGCAGGAATTCACATGAGAAAATAATTTTTGCCTGCCATAAGGTGAGTTCTGCTCCAGAGTCTTCTCATTCTAGAACACAGGTAGAAGGATCAGCTTCTCTTTGAGTCAGAGAAGGAAAAAAAAAGGAGATGACAGAAATCACAATGCCTTTTAAAACTTCTGAATAAGATAGTGCACACTGTATCCATTCACACTCCATTGGCGAAATTATATCACATGGCCAACTCCGAGATTTGTGGGACTAAATATGACATCAATATATCCACCAAACAATGGACTGAAATTTTAAGGCAATTGATCATGTTTTGGTAATCCTCTTACAAAATGAGTAGGTGGATGAGGAAGCCAATTGGACCTTCTTCGGAAATAATAATGCAATCTAACAGAGGGTACATTTGTCATTAGACATAGGTCATGATTGATTTAGTTACATATTAATTCATTCAATATATGTTGATTTTCTACTATGTGTTTATCAATGAATGAGATACAATTATTGTCTTCAAGAGACATGTCCATAAAGACTGTTGAAGAGAGTAACTCTGTAATTAACATGTCATATGATAAATATAAGAATCTGCATAGGGAGCTATGAAATAGAAAAAATATTTAACTCAGGTTTGGATATTTAGAGGAAAAATTTAAGATCTGATATCTTGGCAGCTTCATCACCCAAGATTTTCTATTTAAAAAAAAATTTTTACTCTACTTTAAAAAAATGTAGCAATGCTAATTTATTCACTAAACTTGTATCTGAGTGATATTCAGAATAAAAAATAATTTACAATTAATTTACGGATAAGTTGATACTTTGAAAAAATGATACAGGAATTTTTGACTTGTTGTAAGATTAATTATACAATATTAATTTGAAGCTAATGCCTGACATTCGGTTATTAAAGGGAGTTTGAATAAAACTTTGATTAGGCATCGCGTTTACAAGAGCATTTATTGATGACAAAGGAGAGAAGAAAAAGGGACAGAAAGACAAAAAGAAAGAGAAGAATTTACAGTCATTGAAATAGGCCTCACAAAAAATAACCTGGAATATGTTAACTGAAACAGAAACATAGAGAACCCCTGTATCCTCCAGAAATGAATATTTTAAGTGCAACAAATGGCAATCAGCATAAATAAATAATTTTGCCTATTATCCGAGTGATGGTGAAATCATAAATAATACTTTGACCAAGCTCTTGTCAAAGCCTTGTGATAATAATACAAAAAGATTTTTTTTTTGAGGGTGGTGAAACTACTTGGGAAAAGTTTGCATCACTCACTTTTACATAACATTGTCAGAAGGGGACATGCTTTGCTCTACCTTTCTGTAAAGATACCAATGAGGAAAACATATTATTATATAATAGAGTGTGTATAGAGTATGGGAGATTTTCTGCTCAGTTATTTTGTTTGTCCTTCCTGGTAGCTTTCCCTATCCTCACTTCATCTGTATTATTTCCTTGAGGAATTTCATATTTTTATATAAACATGATTTCTTATCAATATTGATTAATCAAAGATGTATAAAATATGTATTTTCCTTGGGATATCAGAATTACAAAAGCTGAGAGTGTTTGAAGTTGTGAGTTATGTCTCTGGAGTCATTAGGTCATGTTTACTCCTATAGATATTAGAGAAGCATAGCTACTCTTTTATTGAGAAGAAATAAAGGAGGTCTTTACAAATAATCAGAATAAAAGCAGAGAATATCTTCATCTTTTGTGTTCCCAAATCCAGCTGTTCTTGGGGCTTAGTCATTTTTAATGATCTTTAAACACAATATATATATATATTTTAACACATATTTACATATTTTTTTTCAAAGAAAGAAAAAATAAGCAACTGTCACATAAAAGGTCATAATCCCTTATGATATCAATACCAGTCATAGAATACAGGACAATTTTTCTAAGTCAGAAATTGCAGCAAGCTAGGCGAGGATGAGGTAGAACGAGGTAGAGACATGCTACACTGCTCTTCCAAACTATCCATTGCAAGTGTATCAACTTTCATGGGCTGAATGTGTCTCCCCAAAATTCACCTGTTGAAGTTGAATGTAACCAAATTTGGAGTAAATCCCAGTACCTCAGAATGTAAACAGATTTGGAGATAAGGTCTATAAAGAGATAATTAAGTTAAAATTAAGTATTTTAGGGCCGACCCTAAGGATATACCAATCTGCCTGGTCTCCTTACAAGAAAAGGAAATTTGGAGACAGATAGAAGACATGTGAAGACACCAGAGGAAGACTTCCATACAGAAGCCAAGAAGAGAAGCCACAGAGTGAAACCAGCCCTGCTGACAACATGATCTTGGACTTCCAGCCTTCAGAACTGTGAGGAAATAAATTTCTATTGTTTAATCCACCCAGGCTGTGGTACTTTGTTATGGCAGCCCTGGAAAACTAATTCATCAACCTATCACTGGGTTACAGGACAGCTGAATTTATCAAATAGGTTTGCTAATGGCTTCATAACATAACCCAGAACAACTAAGGCTATTCCTATTTAATGTTGAATCCAGAAATTAAGTTTACAGGAAGATTGAAATTGGTAAATTTGTAGCCTCTCTTAAGAGAAACCTACCTGAGTAAACTGGACAAATATTATATATCATTTTACTTGTTTATAGTTTGTATAAGTATCATGGCAAGTGATTCCTGTTAAAATTATTTTTAATTTTTAATACCATTATACATATTTATAGAATTCAATAAAGCTAACTGAAGAATGATATAAATGAAGAGATAAATGTGAACTAGTTAGGTATGATTGAGATAAATTTTTAAGTGCTCTTTCATCTGTGTATGTAGAAAATAGTTTTAAATTAAAAATTGGTTTAGTATTTCTGAGAGGAGGTTGGCAATGTTAATTAAATTCTCTAAGTCTGTATACAACCTTTCATTGCACAAATGCAAAGTTAGACATTTATCTAAATCACAAGTATCATTTCCTAATGTATTCATTGTAGCATGTGAAGTTACAAACACACGTGCACACACATACACACATTTCTCTAAGTCGCAAAAAGGTAATCATCCATATATAGTACATTTTAAGGTAAATAGAGAATTATAATGAATAATAAAGTTAATTGATTATTTTAGAAAGAGCAAGTAGGATATGATTAAGCAAGTGGATACACAAGCTACTTCTAAGATATTAGTAATTTTTTAGTATCTAGGCTGGTGGGTGAATAGATACAGAGTATATTTTTGTTATTCTTTAAAGAGATGAAGTATGTTATTTTGTATGTGTGCTATATTTCCCAGTATTAATTGTGGCATTATATATGCTTGTCTACATGCATGAGTGTGTGTGTGTGTGTGTGTATATATATATATGTACATATCATACTCCCATATAAATGTATTCACATATAGGGCAAACACTAGCAAAAAGAAACCTCATGTATTCATATTATGACCAGAAAAATATAATCATTAAGCATAAAGATTATTAGGGATAATTAACGTTAATGTTTATTTTAAGAAAGAAATTACCCACCAAGAGAATATAACAATCCTAAACTTGTATTCAGTACACCTAATAGAATTAGTATTAACATGTATAAAGAAGCTATATTTAAAAAAATTGCAAATAGACATAAAAATTTTAAAATATTATGTGGGCTACTTAAAAATATACTCCTCCTAAATTTATAGGGAAGGAAGAGAAAACTAAGCACTAACAGGAATACAGAACATTTGAAAAATGCAAGGGACAAACAATTTGACATAAATATAGTTTTTCTTGTATTAAATAGAATATATTTATCTTTCTAACCATGTAAAAAACATTGATTAAATTTGGCTAGTTAATAGAATATATGATTTCAACCAATATCAAATAGCCAATAGTAAACTAACCAAATTTGTACTTAAATACAATGAATGACTGATCAATTAGAAAAAAAATTAAAAAGAAACAAAAATGCATTTGCAAACTGAAGCACAATATTCTCTTATGATAGAACATTATTAAAACAGTATAGGTACATTTTTATTTATACAGACATTAATTATGTGATAACTGTAAAAGCATGTTAGAAAATAATAGTGATTTTCTTTCTAGATAAAAGAGTACTCATCCCAAAAAGACAAATTTTTTACAAAATAATTATGAACATGTTGTTGTCAGCCCACTTCCTGATGAAGAAACTGAAGTTATATAGAAAGTAATTGGCAGAAATGGGATTTGAAAACAAAACAATCTGTGCCATAGTCAGTTCTTTCAACTGTGCTACACTGCTCCAAAACATCTTTGTTTATGTGTATGTGTGTGCATGTGTTTAGAAGGATATACAAAAAATTGTTCTATATTTTGTAGGCTTAACAATATGTTTTCTTTCATTGTATCTCACTATCTACTGCACAGTATAATAATATCATATTTTAAAAAGAAAGATTTATTCAAAATGCCATAAAATTGCTTCATTTTTCTCTTTAATATATATGCATAAACACATATTTTACTTTTATGTCAAAAAATAATGGGTATTGTGTTTGAAATGAGCTTATTATTTTGATCATACCATACACTAGTAAGGCATCAGAAAAACATAATATCAAACTACACTGAGGGTTTTTTTTTTTTTTTTGAGGCTCTAGTGAATACATTGTGCCTTTAAAACTAGCAATGCATTTTGCAAATTTAAGCTAGCTAAATATTTTATCTGTTTATAATAAGTATGGGGTCACTGTAGTTAAATAGGAAACTATAATATCTTTCATTAGGGTTCTTTGGAGTTACATGTACCCAGAAATTATTAGGTCTTATATTAGGATGCTTCATCATTTGGATCATTCATTTCTTAAGATAGTCAGTCATACTCCCTGTCTAGCTTGCCTCTCTGCAAAGGAGTTCTGCTGTCAGAATTAAAAATAGCCAAATTGGACCAGACGCGGTGGCTCATGCCTGTAATCCCAGCACTTTGGGAGGCTGAGGCAGGTGGATCACAAGGTCAGGAGTTCAAGACCAGCCTGGCCAATATGGTGAAACCCCATCTGTACTAAAAATACAAAAATTAGCTGGGTGTGGTGGTGCGTGCCTGTAGTCCCAGCTTTTTGGGAGGCTGAGGCAGAAGAATCACTTGAACCCAGGTGACAGGGTTGCAGTGAGCCGAGATCAGGCCACTGCACTCTAGTCTGGGTGACAGAGCAACACTCCAACTGAAAAAAAAAAAAAAAAAAAAGAGTCAAATTGAAGACTAGAACAACTACTATGTTTCCAAGAAAAAGAATGTGTTTTGACAAATTCTGTTCACTTGTATCAATAGAATAATTTAGAACAAAATCCATTAGTGTTCATTTTCTCCTCTTTCCTCAGTTATAAAATTCCTCCTATTTTCTCTTTATAAGAGAATAAAACTAGAAATAGGTACCCATAGGAATTATAAGCATTTCCACACTTAATAGAATGCTGGAGCATATAAAACTTCACTATAAATTTTTTGATTGAATTTTCTACATTTTCTGAAAATTACCTTTTGTCATTCAAATACTTATGAAAGGGCAAAGAACAAATTTAATTTAACTTCTAATTCTGAGTGGATCTTATCAGTGTTACAGTAACAGTTCAGTTAAATATGATAAAGTGGGTAGAGTTTATCAAGTCTTAACTCTAAAGGAAAAGTGCTCTCCTACAGGAAACATGATTTGATGATTGTAACACTAGTTTCATGTTGAGAACACATTTAGAAAGAGGCTCATTTCTTAGGGTGCACATTTAGATAGAATAATCCTAACCTGCGCATTTGATGGCTTAGCTGTGCCTCATTAAGAATGCCAGTTGGTTCAAAAGCCAAGTGGGATTCTCTGTCATTACTGGTTATGGAACGTTTATACAGATTTTCAATATCATTAATTTTGTCTCAGTATAGACTCTTTTTAAATAAATAGATTAAATAAGGTTTTTAAAAGTTTAATTTGTTCCTTAGATTTTCTGAGTTCTAGAAGTGTGTGTGTGTGTGTGTTGGGGGGTGTGTATGAAAAACTGAAGAACATTGACAATAACATGCTTTTTATTGTTTTTTCACAAAAACTGCCAAAAGAAGCAGACATTTAAATTACAATATGAAATTTTTTCATGGGTCACATTCCTGAATTGTAGGGGGGGTAGTGGTGGTGGTGGTGGTGGTGAGTGGAGAGAATGAATTCCTGTGTTTATTTGTTCAAAACATTAGGTGATTTATCCAAAAGAAAGAACATTTTCCTTATAAATTCAGAAATTTGGAAATTTAAAAGAAATAATTAATAAAAGGAATGCATTTTTGCACAGAGATATTTATATACTCTATGTAAATGAACACTTCTATCTATATTGCTTAAATCTATGATATATTAGTATTTAGCTTGTAGCAATTTAGATGTGAAAGGGCCTTCCTCAAGTAGCTAGTATGATACCACTAATTTTATTTCAGTCAATAATTTAAATTGATTAATTAAATTTTATTTAATTTAGTATTTTGTGTTATACAATTTATAATTACCATATAATCAGCATATTTATATCTATCAAACATAACTTAAAGAAACAGCATGTTATCACTCTTGTCAGATTTCATTAGATGAAATTCAATTCATTATTACTATTAATTTACTTATGAAAGAATTTTGTGATACATAATGGAATGATATCATATGATAAAGAAAGAAAACACTATTTAGATATACCTGTCATTTAGGTAGGCAGTTTGAAATGACAGTGAAAAAATAGTCATAATATTAAAATCTAAATTTATCAACCCCAAATTAACTGATAATTTTGAGCATTTATTATAAAGACAGTTATAATAAGCATTATCTGAAGTCCTAAAAAAGAAGGGAATTCTGCCATTTGCAACGTCATGGTTGAATATGGACACTATGCTAAATGAAATAAACCAGACAGAGAAAGACAAATACCACATGATCTAACTTATATGTGAAATCTTTAAAAAAAAGTTGAACTCAATGTAGTAACAGAAAGTAGAATGTTGGCTACCAGGGGCTTGAGGGTGGGAAAAAAGGGGAGATGTTGGTCAAATTATACAAAGTTTGTTATAAATAAGTTCTGGAGACCCACTATATAAAATATATAGTATATTTTCAATTTGAGTTGAAAAGTATGTCATCAAAATACAGAAATTTGAAATAATACACTGAAACCAAATAATATAAAAGAGATAAAAATTAAGGAATGGGAACCTTGGAAGGACATATTTTATAGCATTCAAAATTAAGAATTAATGTATGGCAAAAGACAATTAAATGCTAATTTAAAAAACAAAACATGTGACAGGTAAGGTGGTATGCATATTTGCAGTTCAGGCAAACCTAAATGCTTTAAAGGCAAGAAGCAATAGGGTTCCAAATACAAGTAAACAGGACAAAAACTTTCATGATAACAGGAAGTCCACCATGAGAAAACACCATCATGTAGGTAAAATGAACAAAAGCAAGGTATATAGCAAAAGCACTGTATGAGCCAATTTTTTTGAAGCGGGGTCTCACTCTGTCACCCAGGCTGGAGTGCAGTGGTTTGATTAGTTCATTACAACCTCAAACTCTGGGACTCAGGCAATCCCCCCATCGCAGCCTCCCCAATATCTAGGATTATAGGAGAATGCCACCATGCCTAATTTTTTGTTGTTGTTTTTGTTTGATGGATACTTGTTATATTGTCCAGACTAATTCTCCAACTTCTGGCCTTAAGTCTTCCTTCCATCCTTACAAGTGTGACCTGGCCTGTATGAATCAATTTTTTCAAAATATGATACAAAGCTATCTATACAAAGAATATCATTTGAATTACAATTTACATATAACGCACGGAAAATTATGTAGAAACATTTACTGTCTGCTGCTGAGTGTAAGGTTCTACTTTTCTTTTTGCCTGATATGTTTCTTATATCTATATTTTTACTGTTTTATGACATTTATCCTCCCCTCACAAAATCAAAGATGAATTAATTTCAAGAATTATGGAGTTTTCCAGAAAACAGAAATGTTGTCTACATGTGTTTTGAAACCTTAAGGCTTTGTTCTTGCTATGAGAACATACAATCAGAACTGACAAAACATAATTTTTTGTGGCATCTCAAAGTCTTTTTTCAGTTTTGACATTTTCAACATTATCATCCTAGAATAAACCATTTTTTTTCTGACAATTCCTGATAAGTGAGGCTGTGTGGAAAATTTTATATTGACCTTCTCTAAAACATTTCTTATAAATATTAAACAATCATGAGACAAATGTTGCTTTAAAGAACCTTCTCTAGGAGGGAAGGGAAAAGATGGTCGAAAAGGAACAGCTCTGGTCTGCAACTCCCAACGAGACCAAAGCAGAAGGAAGGTGATTTTTGTATTTCTAACTGAGGTACCCAGTTCATCTGGTTGGGACTGGTTAAGCACTGGGTCCAACCTATGGAGGGTGAGCAGAAGCAGGGTGGAGTGTCGCTTCACCTGAAAAGTGCAAGGAACTGGGGGACCTCCCTCTCCCAGCCAACCGAAGCCATGAGGGACAGTGCTAACTGGCCACCATGGTTTTTGCAATCTGCAGAACAGGAGATTCCCTTGTGTGCCTACACCACCAGGGCCCTTGGTTTCAAGCACAAAACTGGGTGGCTGTTTGGGCAGACACCAAGCTAGCTGCAGGAGTTTGTATCATACCCCAGTGGTGCCTGGAGCCCAAGCGAGATGGAATCCTTCACTCCTCTGGAAAGGGGGCTGAAGCCAGAAAGCCAAGTGGTCTTTCTCAGTGGGTCCCATTCCCACAATGCCCAACAAGCTAAGAACCACTGGCTTGAAATACTCACTGCCAGCACAGCAGTCTGAAGTCAAACTGATAGGATCAAGCTTGGTCTGCCATTACTGAGGCTTTAGTAGGTGCTTTTTACCTGGCACTGCTAAAGAGGCTGGGAGGTCTGGACTGGGCAGAACTCACCACAGCATGGCAAAGTGGCAGTGGCCAAACTGCTTTTCTAGACTCCTCCTCACTGGACAAGGATTCCATGAAGTAAAGGTAACAGAACCAGTCAGGGGCTTACAGACAAAACCTTCATCTCCCTGGGAAGAGAACCTGGGGGAAGGGGCAGCTATGGGCACAGCTTCAGGGGATTTAATGGTTTCCACCTGCCAACTCTGAAGAGAAGAGCTGATCCTGACAAGAGGGATTCTCCTAGCACAGTGCACCAGCTCTGCTAAGGGACAGACTGCTTCCTCAAATGGGTCCCTGACCTCCGTGCATCCTGACTGGTAGAAATCTCCCCAACAGGGTTGGACAGACACCTCATACAGGAGAGCTCTGACTGACATCACGCCGGTAGTCCTCTGGGATGAAGCTTCCAGAGGAAGAAGCAGGCAGCAATCTTTGCTGTTCTGCAGCCTCCACTTTTGATACCCAGGTTAACGGGGTCTGCAGTGGACCTCCAGCAAACTGCAGCAGACCTGCAGAAGGGAAGCCTGACTGTTCTAAGAAAAACTAACAAACAGAAAGCAACAACATCAACATCAACATAAAGGACCCCCACACAAAAACTCCATCCAAAGATTACCAGCCTGAAAGATCAAAGGTAGATAAATACACAAAGATGAGGAAAAACCAGAAACACTGAAAATTCCAAACAAACCAACAAACAAACAAACAAAACCCAGAATGCCTCTTCTCCTCCACATGATCGCAAGTCCTCTCCAGCAAGGGCAAAAAACTGGATAGAGAATGAGTTTGACAAATTGACAGAAGTAGGGTTTCAGAAGGTGGGTAATAACAAACTCCTCTGAGCTAAAGGAGCATGTTCTAAACCAATGCAAGGAAGCCAAGAACCTTGATAAAAGATTACAGAAAATGCTAACTAGAATAACTAGTTTAGAGAAGAACATAAATGACTTGATGGAGCTGAAAACACAGCACGAGAACTTTGTGAAGCATACACAAGTATCAATAGCTGAACTGATCAAGCAGAAGAGAGGATATCAGAGATTGAAGATCAACTTACTGAAATAAGGCATGAAGACAAGATTAGGAAAAAAAAAAAGAGCCAGGTGCGGTGGCTCAAGTCTGTAATCCCAGCACTTTGGGAGGCCGAGACGGGCGGATCATGAAGTCAGGAGATCGAGACCACCCTGGCTAACACAGTGAAACCCCGTCTCTACTAAAAAATAGAAAAAATTAGCTGGGTGAAGTGGCAGGCGCCTGTAGTCCCAGCTACTCGAGGCTGAGGCAGGAGAATGGCATAAACTCGGGAGGCAGAACTTGCAGTGAGCTGAGATCTGGTCACTGCACTCCAGCCTGGGTGACAGAGCGAGACTCTGTCTCAAAAAAAAAAAAAAAAAAAAGAAAGAACAAAAAGGAACAAACAATGCCTCCAGGAAATATGAGACTATGTGAAAAGACAAAACCTACCATTGATTGGTGTACCTGAAAATGATGAGGAGAATGGTACCAAGTTGGAAAACACTCCAGGATATTATCTGGGAGAACTTCCCCAACCTAGTAAGACAGGGCAACATTCAAATTCAGGAAATACAGAGAACACCACAAAGGAAAAAACAAAACAAAACAGGGGTTTCAATACTGGTCTCTGAAGAAACAAACTTTAAACCAACAACAATCAAAAAAGACAAAGAAGGGCATTGAATAATGCTTGAACCCAGGTGATGGAGGTTGCAGTGAGCTGAGATTGGGCCACCGTACTGCAGCCTGGGTGACAGAGCAAAACTCCATCTCAAATAAAAAATAAATAAATAAATAAAGCTAGTATGTTTCCAAGAAAGAGGATGTTTAATGGATCAATGCAACAAGAAGAGCTAACTATACCAAATATATATATGTACCCAATACAGGAGCACCCAGATTCACAAAACAACTTCTTAGAAACTTACAAAGAGATGTAGGCTACAACACAGTAATAGTAGGAGACTTTAGCATCTCACTCTCAATATCAGACAGATCAATGAAACAGAAAATTAACAAGGATATTCAGGACCTAACCAGCATATAGGGTCAGCACTGGGCCAAATGGACCTAATAGACATCTACAGAACTCTCCAACCCAAATCAACAGATTATATATTGCACTTGAATTGACCACATAATTGGAAGTACAACACTTCTCAGTATTGCAAAACAATGGAAATCATGAAAACCAGCTTTCAGACCACAGTACAATCAAATTAGAACTCAGGATTAAGAAACTCAAAATGAGACAACTACATAGAAATTGAACAACCTGCTTCTGAATGACTACTAGGTAAATAGTGCAAATGAGGCAGAAATAAAGAAGTTCTTTGAAACCAATGAGAACAAACAGATAGCATATCAGAATCTCTGGGATACAGCTAAAAAAATGTTTAGAGGTAAATTTATAGCATTAAATGCCCTCATCAGAAAGCTGAAAAGATCTAAAATTGACACCCTATCATCACAATGAGAAGAACTAGAGAAGCAAGAGCAAACAAATTCAAAAGCTAGCAGAAGACAATAAATAACTAAGATCAGAGCAGAAATGAAGGAGAAGAAGACATGAAAAACCCTTCCAAAAACCAATGAATACAGGAACTGGCTTTTTTGAAAATATTAACAAAATAGATAGACCAATGGTTAGACTAATAAAGAAGAAAAGAGAGAAGAATCAAACAGACACAATAAAAAATGATAAGGGGGAGATCACCACTGATCCCACAGAAATACAACTTACCATTAGAGAATACTATAAACACCTCTACACAAATAAACTAGAAAATCTAGAAGAAATGGATAAATTTCTGGACATATATAATCTTCTAATACTAAATCAGGAAGAAATCAAACCCCGAATACACCAGTAACAAGTTCTGAAATTAAGGCAGTAATTAATAGCCTACCAACCAAAAAAAGCCCAGGACTAGACAAATCCACAGCCGAATTCTACCAGGGGTACAAACAGGAGCTGGTAACATTTCTTCTGACACTATTCCAAACAATAGAACAAGGAGGGACTCCTCCCCAACTCATTTTATGACGCCAGCATCATCCTGATACCAAAGCATGGCAGAGACACACACACATAGAAATTTCAGGCCAATATCCCTGATGAACATTGATGTAAAAATCCTCAGTGAAATACTGGCAAACTGAATCCAGCAGCATATTAAAAAGTTTATCCAGCATGATCAAATCAGCTTTATTCCTGGGATACAAGGCTGTTTCAACATAGGCAAATCAATAAACATAATCCATCACATAAACAGAACCAATGACAAAAATCACATGATTATCTCAATAGATGCAGAAAAGGCTTTCAATAAAATTCAACATCCCTTCTTGCTAAAAACTCTCCATAAACTAGGTATTGATGGAGCATCTCTCAAAATAATAAGAGCGATTTATTACAAACCTATAGCCAATATCACAATATCATACCAAATGGGCAAAAGCTGGAAGCATTCCCTTTGAAAACCAGCACAAGTCAAGAATGTCCTCTGTCACCACTCCTATTCAACATAGTATTGGAAGTTCTTTTTTTTTTTTTTTTTTTTTTTTTTGAGACTGAGTTTTGCTCTTGTTGCCCAGGCTGGAGATCAGTGGAATGACCTTGGTTCACTGCAACTTCTGCCTCCTGGGTTCAACCGATTCTCCTACCTCAGCTCTGGCCAGGGCAATCAGGCAAGAGAAAGAAAATAAGCGTAATCAAATCGGAAGAAAGGAAGTCAAATTGTCTTCCAGGTGACATGATTGAATATTTAGAAAACCCCATCGTCTCCGCCCCAAAACTCCTTAAGCTGATAAGCAACTTCAGCAAAGTCTCAGGATGCAAAATTAATGTGCAAGAATCACAAGCATTCCTATATACCAACAATAGACAAGTAGAGAGCCAAATCATGAATGAACTCCCATTCTCAATTGCTATAAAGAGAATAAAATACCTAGGAATACAACTCACAAGGGTCATGAAAGGCCTCTTCAAGGAGAACTACAAACCACTGCTCAAGGAAATAAGAGAGGACACAAACAAACGGAAAAAAATTCCATGCTCCATGGACAGGAAGAATCAATATTGTGAAAATGACCATACTACCCAAAGTAATTTATAGATTCAATTTTATTCCCATCAAGCTACCATTGACTTTCCTCACAGAATTAGAAAAAAAAAATACTTTAAATTTCATATGGAACCAAAAAAGAGCCTGTATAGCCAAGACAACCCTAAGCAAAAAGAAGAAAGCTGGAGTCATCACACTATCTGACTTCAAACTATACTACAAAGCTACAGTAACCAAAACAGCATTGTACGGGTACCAAACCTGACATATAGACCAATGGAACAGAACAGAGACCTCAGAAACACCACCACACATCTACAACCATCTGTTCTTCAACAAACCTGACAAAAACAAGCCATGGGGAAAGGATTCCCTATTTAATGCATAGTGGTGCAAAAACTGGTTGGCCATATGCAGAAAACTGAAACTGAACCTATTTCTATGCCTTATACAAAAATTAACTCAAGATGGATTAAAGACTTAAATGTAAACCCAAAAACCATAAAAACCCTAGAAAAATAAAAACTAGGCAATACTATTCAGGACATAAGCATGGGCAACACCAAAAGCAATTGCAACAAAAGCCAATATTGAAAAATGGGGTCTAATCAAACTAAAGAGCTTCTGCAGCAAAAGAAACTAGCATCAGAGTGAACAGGAAACCTACAGAATGGGAAAAAAAAAAAAAAAAAAACAATTGCAATCTACCAATCTGCCAAAAGTCTAATATCCATAGTCTACAAGGAACTTAAACAAATTTACAAGAAAAAAACAAACAAACCTATCAAAAAGTGGGCAAAAGATATGAACAGACACTTCTCAAAAGAAGACATTTGGCTGGGTACAGTGGCTGATGCCTGTAATCCTAGCAGTTTGGGAGGCCGAGGTGTGTGGATCAAGAGGTCAGGAGATTGAGACCATCCTGGCTAACATGCTGAAACCCTGTCTCCACTAAAAATACAAAAAATTAGCCAGAAGTGATGGTGTGTGCCTATAGTCCCAGCTAGTTGGGAGGCTGAGGCAAAAGAATGGCATGAACCTGGGAGGCAGGACTTGCAGTGAGCCGAGATCGTGCCCCTGCACTCCAGCCTGGGAAACAGAGTGAGACTCCAACTCAAAAACAAAAAAGGAAAAAAAAAGAAGATATTCATATGGCCAATAAACATATGAAAAAAAACTCATCATCACTGGTCATTAAACAAATGCAAATCAAAACCACAATGAGATACCATCTCATGTCAGTTACAATGGTGATCATTAAAAACTCTGGAAACAACAGATGCTGGTGAGGATGTGGAAAAACAGGAACACTTTTACACTGTTGGTGAGAATGTAAATTAGTTTGACCATTGTGGAAGACAGTGTGGCAATTCCTTAAGGATCTAGAACCAGAAACACCATTTGTCCCAGCAATCCCATTATTGGATATAAATCTAAAGGATTATAAATTATTCTACAATAAAGACATATTTACATGTATGTTTACTGCAGCACTGTTTACAATAACAAAGACTTTGAAGGAACCCAAATGTTCATTAATGATAGACTGAAGAAAATGTGGTATATATATGCCATATGGCAGCTATAAAAATATTCTAACAGTCACCTTATCAAATGTTTTGAAATGTAAGTCTAAAACATTAAGGAAAACCCAATTATATATTTTCCTCAATTGGGATTTTTTTCTGATTTTTTTTTGTAATTCAACTGGAATTATAGTTTTTTGGGAGGTAGGTAACAGAGATAAAATGCCATTTTCATCATATCATATCAAAGGTACATATAATCAACATGAGTTTTAACTGTTGAGATTATCCTTGATCAACACGTTGAGGCAGTATTTTTTAGGTTTCTTCACTGTAAGATTAATCTTCCCTTTCCCTCTTTTCATACTGTACATTTTAAAAGTCACGATGTCCATCTCACACTTGAGAAGTGGGGAGTTATGCGAAACACTTTTGATGGTGAAGTGTCTATGTAAATTATTTGGAATGTTTCCACATGGAATATTTACTTATTGTCTCCCATTTATTCAATTTCATATATGGTTTTTATATATTATGAATTCATGTATATTTATTGTATATCTTATGTTATAATTCAGTGCTACTTTATTTCTTGTTCAATTTTTTTCCAGCTTTGGGCATTGGGAGCTCAGCATTGCTCCTGTGTCCATCTGACATACTCTCACCATTGTGAAGTTGGCTGTTTGTTTTTTGAATACTTGTTAATCTTCTGGTACTAAAACATGCTCCAGGCACATCTTGTTTATTTCTTTCCCCTGTCCTAAAACCAGCCAGTTTTTCATGGAGCCCTGGTTATTTTTGTTGCAAAGTAGTTTTTGGTGCTTGTTGCTGTTGGAGTGTCTTTGCTCGTAGCCTGTATCAGTGACAGAGCAAGAAAAAGTATGTGCATATCCTAGCCCATGTATATACATATACATATATATACATATACATATATATACATATTGTAAATATATATGTATATATATTATATATAAACATGAGTTGATACTGGTTTCCAACTCTAATCTATTACCACATTAATAATTCCACCCTACTTCCCTGCTTATCTCTAAATTTCCACTCCAGCAATGAGAAACCTGACTCCCACCGTCCACCAAATAAAACTCTGTTCAATCAGAATGTGTATGTGTGTGTGTATTTCAAATTTGTTAACCTGTACCCCCATGAGATATAACTTTATCAATGAGAGTACAGTGCTTATTTACCATTCCTTTTGTCACGTTAGAATTCAATTTAATTATTTTGATCTATTCACATTCCATCCTGGAACCTCTGACCCCTTACACCTTTAAAAAATCTTATCTTCATTGAAAGTCACTCTTTGTGCTATCAAGTTCTATGATTTTTGTCAAATACTGAGTCATGTATTCACATTACAGTATTATACAGAATAGTTTTACTACCCTAAAACTTTCTGTGTGCTTTACCTCTGCAGTGCCCACCCTCTCCGTGTCCCTGGCAACTACTGTTTGTATTTACTCTCCCTCTATAGTTCTACTCTTTTCAGATTGTTATGTAAATAAAATTATACATTATGCACCCTTTTAAGACTGGCTTTTTTCACTTGACAGTATACATTGAAGGTTTCTCTGTGTCTTTTCATGAGTTCGTAGCTCAGCTCATTATATATTACAAATAGTATTTCATTTATGGATATAGCACAATTTGTTTATCCATTCACCTATTAAAAGACATTTTGGTAGCTGATGGTATAATTTTGAACAAGATTCCTGAGAAAGAAGGTCATTGCCCTGTTCCCAGTCTAACAGGAAAAGTGTCTTGTTTCTCATCATTGGGTATGATTTAAGCTATAGGTATTTTGCAGATTTTCTTTATCAAGTTTATATTCCTTTCTGTCTTAGTCCATTTGTGCTTCTATAACCAAATACCCAAGACTAACTCCTAACTGTGTTAACATAAATTCTCAAAATAAAAGCTTTTTCACTTCAGTTCCTATTACCCAATATAGCATATCCATATCTTATAAAAAATTATGTCATTCCAGAAGATAAGATAATATAATATGAAAAGACAAACAAGTGTCACATCCTGATGGAGATAGGGTAAGTATATTGGAAGTATCATGTAGGAAATATTAAATAACTATCACTAACGTGTTAAAGGTTCTAATAAAAAGTACACAATATGCAAAAACAAGTGGGTAATGTAATCAGAAAGAATGGAAACGATTGAAAAAATTCAAAGGAAATATTAGAAATCAAAAACATTGTAGCTGGTCACGGTGGCCCATGCCTGTAATCCCAGCACTTTGGGAGGCTGAGATGGGTGGATCACTTGAGGTCTGGAGTTTGAGAGCAGCCTGGCCAATGTGGTGAAACCCTATCTCTAAAAAAAAAAATACAAAAATTAGTCAGGTGTGGTGGCATGCACCTGTAGTCCCAGCTACTCGGGAGGCTGAGTTGGGAGAATTGCTTGAATCCGGGAGGTGGAGGCTGCAGTGAGCCAAGAGATTGCACCACTACACTCCAGCCTGGGCAACAGAGTGAGACCCTGTCTCAAAACAAACAACCGAAAAAAAAGAAATCAAAAATAGTGTAATAGAAAATAAGAATTATTTTATGGGCTCATCAGTAGACTTGACAAGACTGAGAAATGAGTCATTAAGCTTGAGAACAAGTCAATAAAACTTTCTGAACTGAAATCAATGAAAAATAAAAAAACAAACATATCCAAGAACCGTAGGACAATTTCTGTATAACAAGAATACAGAATGAGAAAAAAAGAAGAAAAGATAAACAAGTAAATATGATGTGTTTGCAGTAATATTGGGCAAGAATTTTTAAAATTAATGACAGGCCCCAAACTATTTCAGAGCCATCAAGCTCAGAGAATATCAAAACAGATAAATACCAACAAACAAAGCAAAAAATAAACAAACACCCTAAGCATATCATGTTAGGCATTGTTTAATATTGGTCTTATCTGTGGGTACCAGGTCTTCCATTCCCTCTCGTGGCCTTTTTCTGTTTGCTCTCTTGACTTTAGGCTTCCCTAATTAATCTTCCCCAGACAGTTCTTTCAGTAAAATCAACTTTTATATACTGGAGTCCTGTTGTTGTGATACTGAAGTACAGGGCAAGGGGAGGGTTTTTAATCATCTTTCCCTCAAATTTCAATGTTTTAGTGAACATGTGTCTCATTCATATATGTTTTTCACATTCACATATGTTTATCCAGTGGTTTTGCTTTTCCCCACCACCTTCCTCTTTCCATTTTTCCCTGCTGCAACATTCTCAGTCCTTTTTCTTGAAGCCCTCAGCAAAGTTGCATATGAGTTTTTCCTTCAATTTGGTGAGGTGGAAAGGTTAGAAGAAAAGGGTTAGAGTTGAAGAAATGCCCTTCCCCTAACTAGGTTAATGCTCTGACAAATCTCTCCGTGGAATAAAAAGGGGACATTTTGGAGATCTTCATTTTGAGAACTAGGCATAGTTACTTGATGGTAAGGATAAAAATGTGAGTGTAACCAACAATTTCTCACTCACATAATAGCCTACCTTCAGCCTACAGGAATTAGTCCAAATTATCATTACGTGTTCCTATCAGTTTATGGCTCCAGAGGATCCTGGTCTAGGTAAGCACACCTGGCTGTGTCTCTGGATAAATCTGTCATTACAGATTTCAAGAGAGCAGTTTGCCCTGCAACCTCAGTTTTTCCACAAGTCAATGAAAAATAATTGATTTTCAGTTTGTCCTGCCTTTTCTCTTTGCAAGGACAGAATTGATAAATTCGAAGTTCTCTATATGCCAGATATAAGACTGGAAGTCAATATTACTTAATTTTCCAACACTGTAATGAGTAATTTTTTAATGACACAAAAAATCTACAATATAAATTAAGTCAAAAACTAAGACATAATGATACATGAAAGTATATAAAGTATTATCTTACCCGTGTAAGACAACTGTTACAGAATGTTTGAAAACCACCAAAATAGCCATTATTTCTGGTTAGTGATATTATTGAAGAAAATGTTACATTGATTTTGTCCCTAATTATCCTTTAATAAGCATTTATTACTTTATTGCCACACATTACAAATTACAATCATTATGTGTATTTTAACCAATTTTTAAAATAGATTTATGTTATTATCACAATAAAATACTTGAGCTTATAAACTACTTTAGGGTAATACTTAATCAGTTGACTTTTCTCTTTAACAATAAAACGTAAAAATATGCTACCATCATATATTAAATACTACAATTTGCCAGGCCAGTAATCAACAAATATTTATGGTATTAATAAATTTGTGACTGGAATAGTTGAACAAGATTGCTAGAAACTAGATCTTTAATTTGGAAAATATTTGAATAATAAAATTGCGCAAAATATATTACAAAATAGATAAATGTAAATACATACCTATATATGCACACATAATTGTTTCTTTTAAAAATATAACAGACAAGTTATCACTGTGTTGCTCAGGCTGGTCTTGACTTTGGCTTCCCAAAGTGTTGGGATTACAGGCATGAGCCGCCATGCCTGACCCTCAATTGTTTCTTATTCAAGTGAATGTTGTTCTTTGAACTAGAATAAAAGATGCTGTCTAGAATTGCTTGAAGGCTCTCTGTGAAATACTATACAAAGGTCATCTAAGAAGAGAATTACTCTCTGTCCTCTAATGCTTGTCTCTTGGCTTTTATAACATATCCAAGTCCTGCAGTGCTCCATAATTTACAGCACTTAACTAGCTGTCATACATAATGAGAAGAAATTGTTCAATATACCTGACAATAATTCAGGAAGTTGTCAAACTGGATTATCAACTCCATTAAAATCCAATCAGACAAAATAAATGAGATGCTTGATTAATTTCACCATATGTTGGTTATAGTTTGACCTCCTCTGGAGGAAAAAATATATATATTATATACAATTTATTTTATATACATTTAGAAGAGAGGCACACAGACGTAGACATGGCACATGATTATTTCAGAGAGCAGTTTCATTTTAAATGTGAAGCTAACAATAAATGTGACTAGTTGCTTTGTTTCTGAGTTTTTTTTTTTTGTTTTTTTTTTGAGACGGAGTCTCGCTCTGTCGCCCAGGCTGGAGTGCAGTGGCGCGATCTCGGCTCACTGCAAGCTCTACCCACTGGGTTCACGCCATTCTCCTGCCTCAGCCTCTTGAGTAACTGGGACTACAGGTGCCCGCCACTATGTCCGGTAATTTTTTTTGTATTTTTAGTAGAGACAAGGTTTCACCATGTTAGCCAGGATGGTCTCGATCTCCTGACCTTGTGATCCACCTGCCTTGGCCTCCCAAAGTGCTGGGATTACAGGCATGAGCCACT
>NW_012105165.1:988270-991612 GCF_000951045.1 Mandrillus leucophaeus
GTTCCTAACACTACAGCATCTCAGTGTTTTCAAGATAGTCTTAAAAAAGAGGTAATCATTTTTCCATTATATATCACATTCTGCAAGCTGAAATACATTAAATGTGTGTAACCTCTATGACAATAACAATTGTTAAAACAAAAATTATAAGATAATTTTAAAATTGGGAATTCACTGCTGTGCTTTGAAGCACACTTTAGGAATTACCATTTTTTATAAAGTGCTTGAGCCTTAATATCTAGTCACGAGATATTAAGAGTGGGAAGATTTACATTCACTATTATTTTTTCTGCCTAATACAGAGGAGTGTGCTGTGAGAAGAGAAAATGAGATCAAATATATAAATATGCCTTTAAAGCTTTAAAATGATAGAAAACAGTGTAATTTACTATGACTGAAGAAGGAAGTACAGCTTAGGTTTAACAGAGTTTTCATTAGAAAATCAGAAACCAATTGCCTTTATGAAGAGAAAGTAATGACTGTAATTGAATCAAACACATACTAGTTGTGGAACAGTAAGAGGCACAGAGGATCATCAGGAAATTAATTTAAAATCAGATTCTCACACATAGTAATCCTATATTCTTATTGAGTAGATATCTAGTGGAGCAAAGGAGTGTACTTTTCTAAAAATAAATAGCACATTATATTCTGAGACAGCAGATGCTAAGATCATACTTTAAAACCCATAGCTTTGGGCTGCCTCTTTCTTAGTGTCTGAGCAGTGTCTTCTGTGGTTTACTTTTGTTACAATGGAATAGTCAATAAGAAACATCTATAGTTTTTTCCAAAATCATCCAGTGAAAATTATTTCAGCCACAAAAGGTGGTGTTCTCTGTATCGTTTAAGGTTCTCAGTTAAAACAAACAAACAAAAATGAAAACAAAAAAAGAAAACAAATCCACAAACTCACAGAAAATAATTTTATTAAAGAACGTTATGTGACGACCATACATGCCCAACAGTATAGGAGCAGAAGAAGCTCTTAAGGGCTTTAAGAGGCAAGGCACATTTCTGTTAGCCTGTTTGCATTTCTGCCAATCATTAGGAGAAGAGCATGCCCAAACTACTACTGTTTCTTGACTCCGGATATTTAAAGAAGAAATATGTTGAGACTTAAGATTCAAGATTGATCACCCTTCCCAAAATAGACGTACCCCAACAAACCCCAAAACCCATGAGAGAGTGATAAATGAGATCTAGGGATCTGTTTTTTAAAACAAATCTACATAGCACTGGTTGAGTAATTGGCTATGTTATTCAGAGGGACTATGCTGTTGCCAGAAACCTGAACTATTCTAGCCAAACACACCTGGGTACTGTGGTTTGGAATTTACACTGGACGCTAGGCACTCATGCTGGAACCATCATTAATGCTTCCTCTAATGAGGTAGATACTTATGCCAATTTCCTAATTTTAAAATATCAATTATTTGTAGCATCTGCTTAATTATGCTACTCTTTCCTGAATTGAAGTCTCATGTGGGACAACCAAATATGTTCTTGTATTAACCCCTGGTATTTTGCCTCTATATGTTAAAATATATGATAAGGAGGACTTTACAGATAGAATTAAGATTTTGTACTGGCTTGGCACAGTGGCTCATACCTATAATCCCAGCAGTTTGGGAGGCCAAGGCAGGCAGATCACCTGAGGTCAAGAGTTTGAGACTAGCCTGGCCAACATGGCCAAACGCTCTCTCTACTAAAAAATATAAAAATCAGCTGGGCGTGGTGACTGCCTATGGTAGTAGCTACTCAGAAGGCTGAGACAGGAGAATCACTTGATCCTGGGAGGTGGAAGTTGAAGTGAGCTGAGATCGCACCACTGCGCTCCAAACTGGATGACAGAGCGAGAGACTTTGTCTCAAAAAAAAAAAAATTTCAACCATAAAATAAAGGGATTTTCCTGGATAACCTGGGAGGCTCTAATGTGATCACATAGCTTTTGGAAAGGTAGAAAACTTCAGTCAGAAACAAGAAACTGAACAAGAGGCAAGGGAAATTTGAAGCATGAGAGGAAATCAACCCACCATTACTGGGTTTGAAAATGAAAAGAACTCAAGACCAAGGTACGCAGCAGCTTTTAGAACTTGACACCAAGAAAATAGTGACCTTCAATAAACAGTAAGGAGTTCTGCCATCAATCTGCATGAGCAAGAAAATCAATTCTTCCCTGGAGGCTCCAGAAAGGAATGTAACTCTGCCAACCCTGATGTTAGGCCCGTGAAACCTGTAATGGACTTCTGCCCTACAGAACCATAAATTAACAAATTTGTGTTGTTTTAAGCTCCTAAATTTGTGTTCGTTTGTTATGGCAGCAATAGAAAACTTACATAACTTCGTACATCTTATAATATGTGGATACCTTTATTTCATGACCTATTTACTATATACTCTATTGTTTGACACTCCAATATATGAGAAAGAAAACTGTCATCTTTTTACATTCTTCCTCCTCTACTTTCTCTCTACTTCTGAACATCAGGATAGTATACACTAAGTTTACATTAAGGTAAAGAGCAGCTATGGGTTCACTAATACTATTTTCAATCTCCATACCTTTACACTTACATAATCAAGAGATTGAAAACATTTACAATCACCTCTACAATTATAATCAAATGCTTTATGTTTTGTCTATGGATTATTGTATAAAAACTAAAAGTCTAAGAATACACATCATCTACAGTATTTTAGTAATGCAAATATGATCACAGCAAAACCAGTGAATACTAGAGTAGTTCCATCTGTAGAATAATAAAGTCTTCCTCTGTAAAATATGTTCCATTGTATTTATACTTCACATTAAATTCATGCATTACTTGCACCAAAGTCAAATGAATTGTTGCTCTTTCCATTCCATTAATCACTTAAGTACTCTACCAAATACGTATTGAGTACCTAACATATTACAGGTATCCATCAAAGAATAAAACACATGCCATATTTACATTTGGGTTTGCTTAAAATGCAAAAATTATCTCATGTTTTAATTGACTTCATATTTGAATAATTCATTATTTTTCAATTTTTAAAAAAATTTATTTTATTTTGACAGATAAAACATATGCCATAGTTACCATATTACTAAACCTTTCCATTTTGGGTTATACAACTTATTGAATTTTATATGTTCTCACTTCTAGGCCACATATTTATCTTCATTTTAGTTTAATAGATGAATAGTATTTTTGTGAATCCTATTAAATTCTTTATAGATTTCTTCTTAGATTACTGATACATTTTTTATTTTGCTGTGGTTTACTTGAATTTTTGTTTTTGTTTTTGTTTATTTTTTTGTTTGTTTGTTTTTGAGACAGGCTCTCACTCTGTTGCTTA
>NW_012105165.1:993637-996873 GCF_000951045.1 Mandrillus leucophaeus
GCTCCCAGGTTCAAGAGATTCTTACGTCCCAACCTCCCAAGTAGCTGTGGTTACGGGCATGTGCCATCATGCCTGGCTAATTTTTGTGTTTTCAGTTAGGACAGGGTTTCATCACGTTGGCCAGGCTGGTCTCGAACTACTGACCTCAAGTGATCCACCCACCTTGGCCTCCCAAAACCCTGGGATTTACATGTGTGAGCCACCACGCCCAGCCTATTTAATCTTTCTGAGCTTTAGTTCCCTCATCAGTAAACTAGTTTAATGTTATATATTTCACATATTTTTTGTAAGTAGTAAATACAATGCTGTATATGAGTAAACTTTCTAAATTTAAAGGTCTGTGCAAATGCAAAGTAAAAGTGTAGTCATATTGTCATTGCTTTTACATGGTTCATCAATCATAAACATAATAAGGTGTTTAAAATGTTTTTGTCATATTTAATAGTGTTGAAGAAATTCACTTGTGTTCAATGACGTTTAATAAGGATTTATTTGTTACACTTCAATCTACTTTCTCATATTTCCCATGCCTGAAGAGCAAAACTACAGCATTATATCTAATGCCAAATTTTGACATCACACTAAAGTAAATGAGTTTGCTTTTGTACAAAAATATCTATAAAAGCTATCTTTACATGAATATCAACCACATTCAAATGTGTTCTTAAGCATTTTATATGGATTAATTTGTTGAAATCTGACAACTTTATGAATTAATTTCTGTTATTATCCCCCTAGTTTTACAGATGCAGAAACTGAGGCGTGGAGAGATTAAGTACCCTCCCACTCAGTCATCTTGTAATTGAAAAAATCATGAATTGAGCATGACTCTAGGATCCACAATATTAATCAATATGCTACACTACCTTTGAAATCTAGACTGAAGCACAAGCCTGAATTCAGATACTTAGATTTTAACTAATTTTTTAGTTTCAAAATTTGCTTTAGGTTAATTGGCTATATTATACCATTAACAACAACAACAAAAATACTGGAGTGATAGGAATAATAGTCGATGGGTTGGGATACATGCTAAAAGCTTTACATGATGATCTCATGTAATTTTTTTAATGGTTATATAGCAGCTATTTTAACCTCTTTTGATTAAGAAAAATTAACCTTAAAAATTAAATAAAATCCTCCTAACAATACAGTTAGCAAGTGAAGTAGCTAGGTCTTTCATCCTTAACTGCGTTCCTAACACTACAGCATCTCAGTGTTTTCAAGATAGTCTTAAAAAAGAGGTAATCATTTTTCCATTATATATCACATTCTGCAAGCTGAAATACATTAAATGTGTGTAACCTCTATGACAATAACAATTGTTAAAACAAAAATTATAAGATAATTTTAAAATTGGGAATTCACTGCTGTGCTTTGAAGCACACTTTAGGAATTACCATTTTTTATAAAGTGCTTGAGCCTTAATATCTAGTCACGAGATATTAAGAGTGGGAAGATTTACATTCACTATTATTTTTTCTGCCTAATACAGAGGAGTGTGCTGTGAGAAGAGAAAATGAGATCAAATATATAAATATGCCTTTAAAGCTTTAAAATGATAGAAAACAGTGTAATTTACTATGACTGAAGAAGGAAGTACAGCTTAGGTTTAACAGAGTTTTCATTAGAAAATCAGAAACCAATTGCCTTTATGAAGAGAAAGTAATGACTGTAATTGAATCAAACACATACTAGTTGTGGAACAGTAAGAGGCACAGAGGATCATCAGGAAATTAATTTAAAATCAGATTCTCACACATAGTAATCCTATATTCTTATTGAGTAGATATCTAGTGGAGCAAAGGAGTGTACTTTTCTAAAAATAAATAGCACATTATATTCTGAGACAGCAGATGCTAAGATCATACTTTAAAACCCATAGCTTTGGGCTGCCTCTTTCTTAGTGTCTGAGCAGTGTCTTCTGTGGTTTACTTTTGTTACAATGGAATAGTCAATAAGAAACATCTATAGTTTTTTCCAAAATCATCCAGTGAAAATTATTTCAGCCACAAAAGGTGGTGTTCTCTGTATCGTTTAAGGTTCTCAGTTAAAACAAACAAACAAAAATGAAAACAAAAAAAGAAAACAAATCCACAAACTCACAGAAAATAATTTTATTAAAGAACGTTATGTGACGACCATACATGCCCAACAGTATAGGAGCAGAAGAAGCTCTTAAGGGCTTTAAGAGGCAAGGCACATTTCTGTTAGCCTGTTTGCATTTCTGCCAATCATTAGGAGAAGAGCATGCCCAAACTACTACTGTTTCTTGACTCCGGATATTTAAAGAAGAAATATGTTGAGACTTAAGATTCAAGATTGATCACCCTTCCCAAAATAGACGTACCCCAACAAACCCCAAAACCCATGAGAGAGTGATAAATGAGATCTAGGGATCTGTTTTTTAAAACAAATCTACATAGCACTGGTTGAGTAATTGGCTATGTTATTCAGAGGGACTATGCTGTTGCCAGAAACCTGAACTATTCTAGCCAAACACACCTGGGTACTGTGGTTTGGAATTTACACTGGACGCTAGGCACTCATGCTGGAACCATCATTAATGCTTCCTCTAATGAGGTAGATACTTATGCCAATTTCCTAATTTTAAAATATCAATTATTTGTAGCATCTGCTTAATTATGCTACTCTTTCCTGAATTGAAGTCTCATGTGGGACAACCAAATATGTTCTTGTATTAACCCCTGGTATTTTGCCTCTATATGTTAAAATATATGATAAGGAGGACTTTACAGATAGAATTAAGATTTTGTACTGGCTTGGCACAGTGGCTCATACCTATAATCCCAGCAGTTTGGGAGGCCAAGGCAGGCAGATCACCTGAGGTCAAGAGTTTGAGACTAGCCTGGCCAACATGGCCAAACGCTCTCTCTACTAAAAAATATAAAAATCAGCTGGGCGTGGTGACTGCCTATGGTAGTAGCTACTCAGAAGGCTGAGACAGGAGAATCACTTGATCCTGGGAGGTGGAAGTTGAAGTGAGCTGAGATCGCACCACTGCGCTCCAAACTGGATGACAGAGCGAGAGACTTTGTCTCAAAAAAAAAAAAATTTCAACCATAAAATAAAGGGATTTTCCTGGATAACCTGGGAGGCTCTAATGTGATCACATAGCTTTTGGAAAGGTAGAAAACTTCAGTCAGAAACAAGAAACTGAACAAGAGGCAAGGGAAATTTGAAGCATGAGAGGAAATCAACCCACCATTACTGGG
>NW_012105165.1:1001153-1006622 GCF_000951045.1 Mandrillus leucophaeus
CATGCTCATGGCTCACTACAGCCTTGACCTCCTGGGCTCAGGTGATCCTACCACCTCAGTCTTCCAGGTAGCTGGGACTACAGGCACATGCCACCATGCCTAGTTAACTTTTGTATTTTTTGTAGAGACAGGGTTTTGCCATGTTGTCCAGGCTGGTCTCGAACTCCTGGTCGAGACCAGCAATCTACACACCTTGGCATCCCAAAGTGCTAGGATTACAGGCATGACTCACCATGCCTAGCTGAAAGTTCTTTTTTTTTTCAAAAACCAAAGGTAAAGACAAATTCAAAGCTTACTTCAACTTTGAGAAAATTTACTTCACTTGTTCATTGATTATATCTTTCTGCCTTGTTCGTTGTCTTATTCTAGAATGTCTACTAGTCTTTTGTATCTCCTCTGATTGGAAACTGATACATCTCTTACATATTTGCTTATGTTTTAGTCTTAATTCTCAGAGATAGCCTCCATATGTTTTTCTCATAAGAACAATTATATATTTAATTTTCATGAATGTTTTATTGTTCTACTAATTGTTCTTTCCTCATAAATGTTTGTCAAAGTTGGGTACATATATTATCTCTTCATATATCCCTAAATTTGCTAATAAAAATTTTTTGTTTGCTTCTTTCTTATTTTATTTTTTAAGTTGTAAACCTTTTTCTGAATTACCTATGCTTCTTCTAGAATTGATTCATTCTTTCTAGGTAAAGATTTTTTTTTTCCTACTGATTTTTCTAAAAATCTGGTAATTGCTGCTCAGTTATATTTAAAATGAAGGCCTAGATTTATTCATTTAGGTAGCTTGCATAGTTTCTTTTGCATATCTAGCCATTTCTATGAACTTGAGTGCTATCTATATGTCCATTTGCAGCAGCGAGTCAGGAATAATGATATGTTATATTTTAAGAGTCAGATAAGTTCAACTCTTCACTACTAAAAACAATGATCATACCACGCATCACACAATCCAAACTGAGGCAGTAGCCCCAGTCTGAAAACCCAGGCTCAATTTCATTAGATGCTTACCTGATTTTCTACTTGAAGTAAAGACATTGATATATACACTCCAGAGGTACCCAAAGGTGATGAGAGGACTCAATCAGAATGTGTAAAAAGGCAAGTGAAATTCACTGAAGATAATTTTAAAAATTTGATACGGATGATATTTTCCCCATCTTGTTCTCTTTTGTCCTTCTCAGAAGAGCAGTAACATCCTGTAGTTTTTGTTGTCTCTTTTATTTTGGATATATAAAGGATACTTCTTTTGTATAAATTTTTTCCCTGAAATAAAATTTCTCAAGCCAATTTTCATAAGTTTTATTTTGAAGGAAAAATACCTTAGTATGTTATATGTAATTCATGTATATATTCTAAGTGACAAAAAAAATACTATAAATAAATTGTTTAAAATGTAGTATAGACTATATTATTTCTTCCAGGGAATATACTGGCATTTTGGGTCAGTCAATATTTTGCTGTCCAGAACTGTATATACACCAACAGTTATATAGCATCTCTGTTTCTCTCTTCAATATGTCCCCTTTCTTGTCCCTATGACAACCCCTAACAACATAGCACATTTCCCCTGTCCCTCAAGAGATAGGGTTTAGACCAATGGCCTTACTATATCAATAGTCCAGCCAGCCCCGTCATTTTCCATTAGGTATAACTGTAGTAATATACAGTATGTATTCTCTTTGTCTAACTACATTTTAAATAATTTGAGTACAGGAACCATTATTAACTGTGTTTCCCCTGGAATGACTAGTATGGTAATAGATGATGCTTATCTTTTAATGAATATGCCATTTGATGAGTCTCATTCTGTCGAGTGTGGCATCAGTAATGGGTTTAACTATACTGGTTTACCTGTGACTATACAGATTCTCAATATCAGGATTTATAAAAACTGAAATGTAATAGAAATGTGGGTGAGAGAGAGAGAGAGAGAGAATGTGGATGTGTTGTACTAAGTCACCATATACTGATTTCAGGCAATATCTAGGTTTTGAGAGATCCTGAAGAAAAAACAAAAGAAATTATAACATTTGTAACAATATTTAAAACCTAGCTTTTGTTTATTAATATGCAAATTTAAATATGAAACAGAGAATCAAATCAGATTTGGGCAAAGCATTTATTGAGTAAATTTTATGTGATTGGCCAACAGCTGCAGTTAGCTGTAATTCTGAATTCCGAATTCTGCCTTCAGGTTAAAAACAGTCCAACATAACACAATGCATGTGGGCTTTGTGATGAGATAAATATTTGAATTAATACCAATTTCTATCATTTTGTCAGCAAAATTTAAAGATCTATACCTTTGGGATGGGAATAAAAATTTGAAGACATACAAAGGTAAAACTTAAATATATCAATTGACTACTCAAACAGAAGAGCTCAAAGTCCTGAAAGGTTTGTAAAATTAGGATTTAGCAGTGAGGGCAAGTGTAGGCCAGTTTGCCAGGGCATGTTCGAAGGTAGCAATTTATCTTTGGAAAGAGCAGATTTAGATGATGGATCAGAGGCCTCAGTGTTCATCCACAGACTACTTAACATGGAAGTTGTAATGTACAAAATGAAAATATTAGAGCAGTGAGCAATAAATACAAGTTTTTGTCCCAATTAAGAATGGTTGCATTAGCTAGCTCCTAAATAGCTCTTCTTTAAAAAAATTGTCAAGTGACTTTCAGAATATACTTTGTAAATTCTAATTCCCATGTATAAATCACACTGATAAATTTCAGTTGCATTACTTGGTAGATTATTTTGTGAAACATGGTCAATAATGGGCTCTGCCCTATAAATACTATAACATATGACAAAGTTACAATAATTTAAAAAACATGGTCTTCGTGAGAAAAAAGAAGGACTTTAATCAAGAAAAAGTTCAGACAACTTATATGGGTATTGGAAAATATGTAGAATAGCATGAACACAATATACTGAATATAGAAGAAATTCTTTAGTTTATAAATAGCTTCATCAGCATTAGGTAAAATAAAAGTAATATCTATACCTTTCAATATATACCAAAATGAGACATAGATGATTTGAATATTTGTTATTCACAAAGTAAAAATACATATTAGGGAAATCTTTTAGTAAATATTTACAGAATGTTATAGCAGAAAGTCCATTTTAAGAATGATACTGTAGTCAAAAAGCATAAATGGCAGTTTTAATATATTTGAACACAAATAAATTATAATTTTTGCTCAGAAGATTATTGGAAATAATTTGAACAACATTCCTGACATAATTACTAATTGTTTGTTTTTACTAAGTTTATATATCTCTGGATTTATGTATAATTTTTAAATATTTAAAACTTTTTTTTTTTTTTTTTTTGAGATGGAGTCTCACTCTGTTACTCATGCTGGCGATCTTGTCTCACTACAACCTCCGCCTCTGGGGTTCACACCATTCTCCTGCCTCAGTCTCCTGAGTAGCTAGAACTACCAGCGCATGCCACCATACCTGGCAAATTTTTTGTTTTTTTAGTAGAGACAGGGTTTCACCATGTTAGCCAGGATGGTCTTGATCTCCTTACCTCATGATCTGCCCCCCTTGGCCTCCCAAAGTGCTGGGAGTACAGGCTCATGCCACCACACCCAGCTAATTTTCATATTTAAGTTAAAATCTTTGTAATAATGAATCTGTCTGTTCAACAAAACATTAGGGGAATTCAGAAACCACTTAATCAAAAAAGACTATAGTTACACTTCTATCTAGAGAAATATACAAGCTTCATAAAATAGGCCCCAGGGCCTTACTTTTGTTTTTCTGGTTTATAAATCAAAATAAAATGATGCAAATGGGATTTTCAACATTTATAAAATTTATAATCGAGGGATATTTTCAGATCTGGAACTAAAGTTGTAAGATTTGCATTTTACTTCCATTTATTCTACATATTTGGAATTTTTATTTTAGCCAGATAGCATATCTTCTTAATTATTAATGTACATATTTTTGATTTTTCTAAAATGAGTATATTTTTATAATTTATAAATATATTTTATGTGATAGTAATGAATTTTTGTTTTTATCAAAGTTACAATTTAATTATAGTCATATTAAAACAATTTAAAGCCATTTTAGATTCTAGACTATATGTTGTTTTATTCTTTTATTATTTCCACAGATATATAGTCAGTGTCTGCTCTGGGCCAGACTCTGTCTAGGTAACAAAGATGTAAAAACTAACAAAACAAAGATGGTCCCTGGTCGCCTGTGGCAGAGAAAAGTAAATAGAACATATATTTTTAAATGATTTATTAAACAATCCTTTTCAGGCTTCTGTTAAGGTGGGGTAAAGACATCAGACTTATTTTCCCAATGGGAAAGTCTAGAAATTAGGGGCTGCTGCACACCAGCTAGTTTGTTCTACCATGTTGCTGGAACCAAAGCTGAGTTCCCTTGATGATCCAAAAAAGAGGAATGCAGCTGATGTTGCTATCACTCAAAGCAGAGACTGAAAACTTAAGTAGTCCTTCATACCTGACTGATTATTTCTATCTGGCATGTATAAAGAATCAATTCTGATTTCTCTTATTTCACTTAAACAAAATATTAAATATTCATATGTGGGAATTTACATTTGAAGGATTCTGTAAGAGCCATTGGCTGCTGTTTGCGCTTTGATCAAATTGACCTGAGCTTCCATGGTATCTTAATTTAGTCACACAACTCACTAGCTTTTGCATGTTGACATGCTCAATCATGTTCTTAATGGTATACAGTGTCAGAGTGGCTGGTCTTTGTTGTCTTTTACGACACCATTCCAGACTTCTTTCTTTTTTAAGGTGGTTTTTGTCATGTTTACTTCTCCAGGTCATTTCAATCCACCGGAGGTATTCTACTAAAACTGAATCCCAAAAGACGAAAGATAGAAGCCTTGAAACATTTCTACCCAGGGGATTCCTTAAACTTTATGCAGATTGCACTATCCCATCCCAGTAATCATAAAGTTCTCTAAAATGAGGAGGGAAAAAAGGCATGTTTATATTATGCAACAAATATTCCATTACACCCTTTCTACAGAACCGTGGATGCTCTCAAGTGTGATACTCACAATTTGTAACAACTCCCTTGGGACAGGCATTTACCTAATCAGAAAGGAATCTAATATAAACCTTACTCAAATGCTTATCAGTCTAGTCTACATGTCTAACATATGCATAACTAAAAGCTATCATTTAAGAAATCCTAAGATAACTCCATTAGTAAAAATAGTAATATTCTAAAAATGTTTAAATGCCAATATACCTTCTTAAAAAGATAAAAATTAATAAATAGCTATTTTATGAACGCTCCTCATCAACAGAATTACAGTCCATGAATATTGGTAGCAGGGGTTTTATTAAGCATAGGTTTCAGGAAAGAATTTGTGAGAATTAATGTCACACTTGAATCTGGAAAAATAAAGAGGGTCAAGCCATGAAGAACTTTGATTAGAAAACTGAT
>NW_012105165.1:1007557-1013612 GCF_000951045.1 Mandrillus leucophaeus
CCCCTGAGGGTAGGCCTCTGAAATGGCCCCTTTGGGGGTGGCTTTCTTTTATGGTCGAAGCCGAAGGGAAGAAATAAGCCCCAGTCTTCTGTACTACTCCCAGGCTTATTAGGTTCAGGAAATTCCTGCCTAATAAATTTTGGTCAGACAGGATGTCTGCTCTCAAACCCTGTCTCCTGATGAGATGTTTTCAATGACAATGCCTGCCTCTATTTGCTTTGTGATATTTTATTACCTTGTGAAGCATGTGATCTCTGTGACCCATACCCTATTCGTACACTCCCTCCTCTTTTGAAAATCGCTAATAAAAACGGCTGGTTTTATGGCTCAGGAAGCATCACAGAACCTGCCAACACATGATGTCTCCCCTGGATGCCCAGCTTTAAAATTTCTCTCTCTTGTACTCTTTCCCTTTATTTCTCAGACTAGCTGATGCTTAGGGAAATAGAAAAGAACCAATGTTGAATATCAGGGGTGGGGTTTTCCCCAATAGACTAGATGTTGTAGAATAGAGGAAATGAGATCAGTTTTAGACCCTGCTTTATGTTTTATAGCATGCCTTCAGGCTGAAGGTCCTTCTGAAGTGTGTCTACAGTAAATGCCTGGAGAGTTGTGATTGTTGAGCTATGCCTGATTTCCTAAATCCATGTGGTAATCCATGCAAGTAATTCTGATGAAAGCAGAGCAACAAAGAAGATTCCTTCTTTCTCAACTGTTGTACAGAAAGTCCTTGAATGATATTGTTGTATTCAATGTTGTTTTGTTATAACTTTAAGGGGGGAAAAATCCCTCAATTTCAGCCAGGAACACTGGCTGTGTGGATTTTGCATATTCTCCCCTTGTCTATGAGGATTTTCTCCAGGTAGTCAGGTTTCCTCTCATACTCCAAAGTGGTGCAGGTTAGGTGAATTAGCATGTCTAAACAGTTCATTCTGAGTGAATATGGGTGTATGTGAATGTGTTCTGAAATGGAATGCTATCCTGTCCCCCACTTCCTGCCTTGTGCCCTGTTTCTGGAATAGGCTCCAGCCACCTATGCATAGCCTTGAACTGGAATAACTGGGTAAATACTTATGTTAGTTTTTAATTAATTTTTCGTAAATATCTGCATAGTTAACATTTACTTCAATGTTTAATATTAACAGTGTTTTATGACTTTAAAGGGGAATATTTAAAAAAATTAAACACAGTCTTTTGGTCTTTGTTTAGAAGCTTTGTAACTTTTTTTGACCAGAAATATGCCTTATAAACTTAAGTCTTGTTTACGTCAATCAGGCTCTGATAAAATTAGTCTCACGTGTCATTTTGCTTAACGTCACAGTTTCCAATGACCTACAGAAAATGTTAAGTGAGGACTTACTGTTTATTTCAAGCTTTTTGAGTATATGTATTGTACGTGTTATAAGCTCACTTTGTGAGGGTAAAATATTATTTTCATTAATAACAAGTTAAAGAAACATTTTTTGCCAAAGAAAAAATATAATCACAGATTGAGAATGATTTGTAGTTGGAGGATAGGCATCAAAACTTATTAAATGAAATATAATTCAACTTTTAAATAGAAGAGAGATAAGCTGATTCATGAAAAGTCTTTCAGTTGACCTTCCATATTTATGGGCTCTGCATTCTTGGATTTAACCAACAGGATATAAACTGTTCACACAAAAACAAGGATGTTTGTCTGTACTAAACATATACAGATTTTTTTTACCTTGTCATTATTCTTCTTTAAACAATAAAGTATAACATTATTTGTATAGCATTTACATTTTATTAGGTGTTATAAGTAATCTAGAGATGAAAAAGTATATAGGAGGATGTGCATAGGTTATATGCAAAGTACTACACCATTTTATATAAGGGGCTTGAACATTCATGAATTTTGGTATTTGAGGGGTGTCCTGGAATCAAAAGTCCCCCACCCCACCCCACACCCAAGAACAATGAGGGTTGCCAACTGTATATCATTGACCATTGCCATTTGTAATACAAACTTTTCTTAGGTTAAAAACCCACATCTATTGGGAGTAAAAATTATTTCATTTTTGTTTCACCACTTATTAATTACAATCACAGGTAGATTCAGTATCTATCCTTATTACTACATATGTGTTCACCTTGCTGAGATGAACAGGAAAGGCTGACTCAGGAATTATGCTGATGAATAAAACATCAATGACCTAGTCTCAGCATACCAGGAGGTCTGGCTATGAGGGAGAGAGGAAAGTGCAGGTCAAGAAGAGAAATGTTATGGAATTAATCTATGTGAAGCAGATAGATGGATGATTATGTCATGAGTTCCAAAGATGTTTGATTGGATAGACTCAAGGAAATTTGTTCACATTTAGACCCAGAATTCTTAAATTTAGGGCATGAAATTTAGCTGTGATAGTCTGGGAAATCTAAAACAGAAAAATAGTTAAACCTAGGTCAGTTTTTTTGAGAAATATTAAAGCAGAGCATATCAGAAGTTATATGGTCTTCTCTGTGACAATTTTCTCATTATAAAATGAATTTTGAGTAAATATTACCTTTGATTCTTTCAATCCAAGAATTATGTGATTATTATAGTTTAGGGTATGTATTTGCTTTATATATGCATTTACTTTATTTATATGTGTATTTACATATTATATATAGTGTATTATGTATATATGTATTACATATTATATATATGTATGTATTTATTATGTAAAAATGTGTATTTACCTTAAGCCTTTGGATATCTATTTTATTCATGTAAATATTTAGGTAGACTAAAAGCATAGATATAAAAAGCACATCTACATAAAGGAAAAAAGTTTCAAATGAAATGACAAGAATGTACAATAAAAATGCAAGTATATAATTATCAGAAACATATATTCAATGAAACATACAAAGGCATAATCTTAGATGTAATTGTATCTATAAATTGTCAAGATTTGCAGTGAATTTAGGATAAAACTATAAAATATCCGATTAGTAAGTCTATGAGAATAATAAACAATTCTCTGAATGAGATGTTATTAAATGTTTTTTTAATTTTTTTAATAACATCTTCCAGTAAAGCCAGACCCTGTCAACTTTGGATTGGGGAAAATCACCATGTATTGCTGCTCAATGTTCATCTTCATTTTGGAAATACATGATAATGCATGGATTTGTAAAGAATAAAGAAAATATCTTTTTTATTTAAAAGACATATATCTTAGTAAGTCACAGTTAAATAAGAGACCATTTTTGCCTTTTTGGTTTTCTAATTTGACTATATTGGCAGAAATTAAAGTCACCTAACGTATTAAGAAAAGTTATGAAACACGTGAGTGCTGTGGCTATTCTAAGTGTTAATATCTCACAAAAGACTAGGTTCTGATGCTCAAAACAGACTTTTCCAAAAATTATTTGTGTTGAGCATTTCTTAAATTATGATATTTCTGTTACTCTGATTACAAATTTGATTTGGCCTGTTAGAGAACAGCTGTTTGGCATTATTAATATAATTATAAAATCTGCTACTAGAATCCCTAGATTAGAAATAAGACAGCAAATAAAGTACCAAGAATATCAAATGATAGCACTTGCCTACCTATATTTTTTGTTCTTAGATCTTATATCTGTTTTCTGTCTGTTTTGTGAATATAGCTCAAGGCATTGACAGGTCATTGACTCTACGAGGTGTTATTCTGTACAAGTAGGCCTCTTATCTCTATTATTCAATTTGCAAGTAAATAAGGGCTTTTTGTATTTCATCTGTCAAAGATGATCCTGAGAACACATAACGATGTTCTCATTGGTGTACAATTGTTCCATCTTTGAAGAGGTTAGTTATACAATTTACAACATTCTTGGAATGCATATTTTCTAAAAAATGAACACATGTAAAATGTTTTAAATAAATAAATGTATTATCTCATACAACAATAAATCCAGATGTGAGGTAGCTGCCAAAATTGTTAAATAACTAAAGACATTAGGAACTCGGGTTCCATTCATCCTTAGTGTGTCAGCTTAGTTAGCCTCATTGTAATACTGAAGGTTTGTCAGACTTCATATACAAGCAAAGTGTCCAATCAATGAAGGCAGATTATCTCCGTTCTTTCCCTGTAATCTATTTATCACAGAAAATATTTCCCAGCATCATCTCAGCAAGCTGTCTCTCAAAAAAAAAAGGTGTTTTAATGGTGTTGCATCACTTCCCATTTATAAACAAATTTTGCTAAGGAAAATGGTATTGTTATAATGAATTACAGATGGTTGTTTAGAAATTCCAGATTCCCCAAATATAATCCTGATATTGCCATTACCAAGGAAAAAGCTACTGGTAGTCATAAATCAGCTTATTACAGAACCATGAACCAACCGGGCTGCCACATTTCAAGACAGAGGATGAATTGTTGAAAATTAAATAGAAGGCATTTTCTCTGTTCTTCATGAATTTAAGATTTTTGAAACCAACCAAAATGTACATAAGAATACAAAAGTATATGTAGAGTCAATACATATGTGAACCAATTTAATAATGAAAAGTAGCCATCAAAGTATCTAATATAGTATATTAAATTAATTTTACTAGTACATTTTATTTAATGCTTTATAACCAAGATGTTTTTACTTCATCATGTAATTAAATTTGAAGAATATTTTGAATATATTTTACATAATTTCTCATACTGAGTCTTTGAAATCCAGTGTGTATTTACGCTTAAAATACTTCCTAATTTGGGCTAGCCACATTTCAATTGTTTAATAGATATATGTGGATAGCAGCTATGAAATTGAAGAGCTTAGTAAATCATTTTAGAAACTATAACTTTTGTAGTTAACATGCCAGTTTGATACCCTCTCTATAATTCCCAGACAATAATGTATAAATGTTAAGAATGATGTAGGCATATTTAAGAGAATTTAACAATGACTCTTCTATGAGAGTCACCTATTCTACTTCTGATCTGAATGATCTTAGACAAACTATTTTATCTGTATAGGTCTCAGTCAATTCATCTGTAAAATGGGGATAATAATTCTACCTAGTAACAATGTTATCAGGTTATTATGAATATTAGGCAAAATGTTCACAGATAAAGTACATACCATCATGGCAAACAAGCTCTAACTATAAAATCAGTGACATTAATTATTGAAAATTAACTAAAAATTGTTGGCTGAATTTTTTTCCTGTTATTTCCAAAAAGGAATGTCATCATTTGCATAGTTAAATCAACATTTCAATATTATGGCTCCCAATGGCTAAATATAAGTATTTTGTATTTAATATTTAAAACCATGCTAGATAACTAACATATAATTAGGAAAACATAAATTTTGATTCTGTCAGAGTTTATTCTCAACTTATGAGTCATAAAACATGCAGGAAGTTCTTTGCAGGTAATTGCTCTCTGTGGTCAAGAAGTGAACAGATTGAAAGTAATAGTGCATATTTCTCAGTACCCACTGAATTGACTCAGTACACTAAGTATGTAATAACTCCATAATATTCAAATGTTTCAGAATATCTGTCTCAGATAAATCTTATGCAAGGTGGTGCCCAGAAAAAGAAGATTGAAAAAAAAAAAAAAGTTACCAATTAGATACATTTTTCTATTTAGCTAAAATCTAATCTGCTGGAAAATTAAATCTTTGAAAGCAGCAAATCTTACCTTTGGTATTATTAAATGACTTGTGGACTCTCTAGCTAAAAGAGAGTAATATGAGTCATAAGCCATTGTATCTTTTGCCATGATGTGACTGTTGAAAGCAAGGGGAATAGAATAACTTAGAAATGAACAGGTAAGTGAAGTTTAGGGGACATGTTCTTACTTTTTCATTTCCATAAAAAAAGTGTGACAGAATAAATAAATCTGGCTATGACTTGAAAAAAAGTCAATAAGTCAAATTCAGAAATTTTGCTATCGTTATGTTAAAAATAATGATTGTGTGATTAGTACTGTGCAAAATGGATGCAGGTATTTTGATAAAGATATTTCATATAAATCAATCAAAAGATATGTCTTGAAAGACTTGTTTGTGTGACAAAAAGCATTAATTTGCTGCAGATAGATTCTCAATATTTCAT
>NW_012105165.1:1013662-1016034 GCF_000951045.1 Mandrillus leucophaeus
GAGTTTATTCTCAACTTATGAGTCATAAAACATGCAGGAAGTTCTTTGCAGGTAATTGCTCTCTGTGGTCAAGAAGTGAACAGATTGAAAGTAATAGTGCATATTTCTCAGTACCCACTGAATTGACTCAGTACACTAAGTATGTAATAACTCCATAATATTCAAATGTTTCAGAATATCTGTCTCAGATAAATCTTATGCAAGGTGGTGCCCAGAAAAAGAAGATTGAAAAAAAAAAAAAAGTTACCAATTAGATACATTTTTCTATTTAGCTAAAATCTAATCTGCTGGAAAATTAAATCTTTGAAAGCAGCAAATCTTACCTTTGGTATTATTAAATGACTTGTGGACTCTCTAGCTAAAAGAGAGTAATATGAGTCATAAGCCATTGTATCTTTTGCCATGATGTGACTGTTGAAAGCAAGAGGAATAGAATAACTTAGAAATGAACAGGTAAGTGAAGTTTAGGGGACATGTTCTTACTTTTTCATTTCCATAAAAAAAGTGTGACAGAATAAATAAATCTGGCTATGACTTGAAAAAAAGTCAATAAGTCAAATTCAGAAATTTTGCTATCGTTACGTTAAAAATAATGATTGTGTGATTAGTACTGTGCAAAATGGATGCAGGTATTTTGATAAAGATATTTCATATAAATCAATCAAAAGATATGTCTTGAAAGACTTGTTTGTGTGACAAAAAGCATTAATTTGCTGCAAATAGATTCTCAATATTTCATTCAAAGTTTTTATTTTCTTGTTAATAAAAGTTGCTATCACTGCACAGGGATACATTGTTTGAATGCTTAGGTTGATAGTGTGAGAAATACATGGTGGACCTAATAGAGATACAAATAAAATGAATCCAGTATAACTCATGTTGCATTTTCTACCAGATATGATAAACATTTATTATATACAAATAAGGAATTAGCATAAAAATTAGAAAAACATTTTTAAATGTTTTAGTATATATTTCAAAACATGACAAAAATACAAAAAATTATGTCGTATTTCTTCAAATTCATTTTTGGAGTTAATGTTTATTTTGTAATATTACACAAAA
Source organism: Mandrillus leucophaeus (assembly GCF_000951045.1). Lineage (NCBI taxonomy): Eukaryota > Metazoa > Chordata > Mammalia > Primates > Cercopithecidae > Mandrillus > Mandrillus leucophaeus. The sequence continues at coordinate 1,014,728 of NW_012105165.1, forward strand.
CAAGGAACTATTTTTTTCATGCTTAGGGAATCTAGATATCTCAATCTGACCCTGCTCATTATGCAGAAAATGAGCCATGTATAGATTTGGGCCTGATTGACCATGAACAAATTAAACTACTTCAGGTCCCTCAAATTGTTAGGGTTATTAAGTCTGAAATAGGATACAGAAAATAAATGATCCTCTACCAAAGTCATTTCAGGGCCTCTGAGGAAGGAGTTGGGTTGGGTTGAGTTGAGAAAGGTCAACCAAAAAACTAAGATCAAATGCAACAGAAAGCAGCATCAGGTTCAAAAGAATGGAAGGATTTATAGTGGTGAGGAGGGCAGAAACGAGGATGGTTAATGGGTACAAAAATATAGTTTGATAGAATGAATAAGATCTGGCATATGATAGTACAACAGAATGACTACAGTCAACAATAATTTGTTGTAAATTTAAAAATAACTAAAAGAAGAGGGCGTGCCCAAGATGGTTGAATAGGAACAGCTCCAGCCTCCAGCTCCCAGTGTGAGAGACACAGAGCAGGAGGCAGGAGTTGAAGAAATCACAGAAGATGGGTGATTTCTGAATTTTCAACTGAGGTACTGAGTTCATCTCACTGGGGCGAGTCGGACAGTTGGCACTGGTCCATGGGTGCAGCCCGACCAAGAAAGCTGAAGCAGGGCGAGGCATCGCCTCACCTGGGAAACACAAGGGGGAAGGGAATTCCTTTTCCTAGCCAAAGGAAATTGAGACACACAACACCTGGATAATCAGGTAACTCCCACCCTAATACTGCACTCTACCAAGGGTCTTAGCAAATGGCACACCAGGAGATTATATCCCACACCTGGCCCAGAGGGTCCCATGCCCACGGAGCCTCCCTCATTGCTAGCACAGCAGTCTGAGATCTAACTGCAAGGTGGCAGTGAGACTGGGGGAGGGGTGTCCGCCATTGCTGAGGCTTAAGTAGGTAAACAAAGCCACCAGGAAGCTCGAATTGGGTGGAGCCCACTACAGCTCAAGGAGGCTGGTCTCCCTCTGTAGACTCCTCCTCTGGGGACAGGGCACAGCTAAACAAAAAACAGCAGAAACCTCGGCAGAGGTAAATGCCCCCATCTGACAGCTCTGAAGAGAGCAGTGGATCTCCCAGCATGGTGGTTGAGATCTGAGAATGGACAGACTGCCTATTCAAGTGGGTACCTGACCCCTAAGTAGCCTAACTGGGAGACATCCCCCACTAGATGCAGACCAACACCTCACACCTCACACGGCAGGGTACACCCCTGAGACAAAGCTTCCAGAGCAAGAATCAGACAGCAACA
>NW_012105165.1:1016431-1017835 GCF_000951045.1 Mandrillus leucophaeus
GTAAACTAGTTCAGCCATTGTGGAAAACAGTGTGGCGATTCCTCAAGGATCTAGAAATAGAAATACCATTTGACCCAGCCATCCCACTACTGGGGATATACCCAAAGGATTATAAGTCATGCTCCTATAAAGTCGCATGCACACCTATGTTTATTGCAGCACTATTCACAATAGTAAAGACTTGGAATCAACCCAAATGTCCATCAGTGACAGATTGGATTAAGAAAATGTGGCATATATACGCCATGGAATACTCTGCAACCATAAGAAAGGATGAGTTCGTGCCCTTTGTAGGGACATGGATGCCGCTGGAAACCATCATTCTCAGCAAACTACCCCAAGAAAGAAAACCAAATACCGTATGTTCTCACTCATAGGTGGAAGCTGAACAATGAGATCACTTGGACTCAGGAAGGGGAACATCACACACCAGGGCCTATCATGGGGAGGGGCGATGGGGGAGGGATTGCATTGGGAGTTATACCTAATGTAAATGACGAGTTAATGAGTGCAGCACACCAACCTGGCACATGTATACATACGTAACAAATCTGCACGTTGTGCACATGTACCCTAGAACTTAAAGTATAATAAAAAAAAAAAAATAAAAATATCTAAAAGTGTATAAATAGAATGTTTGTAACACCCACAGAAAGAATAAATGCTTGAGGCAACAGATACTCCATTTACCATAATGTAATTGTTACTACACATTGTATGCCCGGATCAAAATATCTCATGTACCCCATATATATATAGCTACTATGTTTCCATAAAAAATAAAAATAAAAATAAAAAATAATGTAGAAAATGATGTAAGCAAGCATTTTCCTCTATATTCATTAGTCTGTGTGTTTCTGCAAAAGTGTGTACATTTTCTTGACCAGTTGTTCAATAGAAAGAGAAACCCAAGAGTTTACTTGCATGTTTTTAAGAGTCTAGCAGAATGTTTCCTGACTATAAGAGACTAAAGAGATCAATTTAAAACTATATGTGATTCTTTATGAACAAAGGAAAATTCATGATGCTAACTAATTTTTGAATCTAGGTCTTGGCTATCAAGAAACTCAGAGATAAACATTTAACTCCCTTTTAATTATTATTATTCATATGTTTTTTCATTTCACAATTTATTGTGTAGATCTTTTCATATTCACATGTTTAGATGTAATAGGGTATATTAGGGTACTGACAGCCAGTAAGAAGTGACTAGAAACACATGAATGCAAATGGACCAACAAAAAAAGCCTGATTCTCATCCTCAACTTTTTTTTTTCGCTAAAAATTTTCTCTACCAAACTTTCTAATCAGCAACAACTACAACAAAACAGCAGCATTGAACATTTATTGAATATTTGTGTATGTGACTGACGTGATTATTTTGTTCAATACTCACAATGACAT
>NW_012105165.1:1022910-1026209 GCF_000951045.1 Mandrillus leucophaeus
GTATAAATAGAATGTTTGTAACACCCACAGAAAGAATAAATGCTTGAGGCAACAGATACTCCATTTACCATAATGTAATTGTTACTACACATTGTATGCCCAGATCAAAATATCTCATGTACCCCATATATATATAGCTACTATGTTTCCATTAAAAATAAAAATACAAAATAATGTAGAAAATGATGTAAGCAAGCATTTTCCTCTATATTCATTAGTCTGTGTGTTTCTGCAAAAGTGTGTACTGTTTTCTTGACCAGTTGTTCAATAGAAAGAGAAACCCAAGAGTTTACTTGCATGTTTTTAAGAGTCTAGCAGAATGTTTTCTGACTATAAGAGACTAAAGAGATCAATTTAAAACTATATGTGATTGTTTATGAACAAAGGAAAATTCATGATGCTAACTAATTTTTGAATCTAGGTCTTGGCTATCAAGAAACTTAGAGATAAACATTTAACTACCTTTTAATTATTATTATGTATATGTTTTTTCATTTCACAATTTATTGTGTAGATCTTTTCATATTCACATGTTTAGATGTAATAGGGTATGCCTGGGGTACTGACAGCCAGTAAGAAGTGACTAGAAACACATGAAAGCAAATGGGCCAACAAAAAAAGCCTGATTCTCATCCTCAACTTTTTTTTGCTAAAAATTTTCTCTACCAAACTTTCTAATTAGCAACAACTACAACAAAACAGCAGCATTGAACATTTATTGAATATTTGTGTATGTGACTGACGTGATTATTTTGTTCAATACTCACAATGACATTTAAGATATATACTGTGGCTATTCTCATTTTACTGATGAGGCACATGAGGATTGGAACAATTAACTTGCCCAAGGTCACAGAACTAGCAAAGTGGTGGGCTCAGTATTTAAACTCAGGACTGTCTGACTGCTACAGTATATTGTTAATCAATTTGTCTTCCCATTACTGGGTATATACCCAAAGGATTATAAATCATTCTACTATAAAGACGCATGCATACGTATGTTTATTGCAGCACTATTCCCAATAGCAAAGACTTGGAACCATCCCAAATGTCCATCAATAATAGACTGGATAAAGAACATGTGGCACAGATACACCATGGAATATTACGCAGTCATAAAAAGGATGAGTTCATGTCCTTTGCAGGGACATGGATGAAGCTGGAAACCATCATTCTCAGCAAACTATCAAAAGAACAGAAAACCAAACACAGCATGTTCTCACTCATAAGTGGGAGTTGAACAATGAGAACATATGGACATAGGGAGGGGAACATCACACACTGGGGCCTGTTAGCAGGTTGGGGGCTAGGAGAGGGATAACATTAGGAGAAATACTTAATGTAGGTGATGGGTTGATGGGTGGAGCAAAACATGTGTATACCTATGTAACAAAATTGCATGTTCTGCACATGTATCCCAGAACTTAAACTATAATTTATAAAAAAAGAGTTATGTACATGAATATTCAGGTTGAATAATTTATATTTAAACTAAAAATGGAAGGAAAGCCATATCCTTAGTGATAGTACAGCATTCAATTAAATGAATAAATCTTTTTTATTTTATCATTCCTTTTATCAGCTATATTCACTATAACTACCTTGTATGTGCCTTTTATTCAGATATACCTTGTATTTTATTAATTTAATACATTTATTAGTTATGAATAAATATGGATGATATTCAGATTATATCTAAACAGAATAGGTCTAGTTTATTTCCAGGCTAGTTATATTGAGTTGAAAACATACTGTGCTACAATAAAAAATTTAAAATATACTGATTAGGTCTTTGATCAAAGGCCTTTATTCTTCAAGCTGTTAGAGAGGAGGTTAACTAATTTATTAGTGATTGTTAGGAGTACATGAATATGAGATATTAGTTAAGCCCAAAGGAAAGGAAGTTGGTTTATTTAGCATTTAGCTTTCTTCATATGCTTCTTAATTATTTGTTGCAAATTTCAATACAATCTAATTATTGCTTTATTTGCTTCCCTGTGATCATTAATTTTGTTGCTAAAACAAGAATTTTAGGTTTGCATAACACACAATTTCTAAATAATGTGCACACATTATTTTACCTCTCCCTTACAAGTTCCATATACAGTAGGCAGAGCAGAGTTTATTTTCTGATTTAGTTACTGGTAGTGAAAATGAGACTTAGTCAATCTGGTCAAAATCCTGTGGCTACAAAGTAGAACATTTAGAACCAACCACAGGCCTTTTAATTTCAAACTATAGGCTCTTTCCCAACACACTCTACAAACAACTTCTAACTTCTAAAGTTGTAAAGCCATATTTTTGTTTTATCTTCACTTTGGTGAGGTATTCATAATTTCAGGATTGTACTAATAAAATGAAAGTAGAAAATGTGAAAATCAGAATTTTTCAAATTCTTGTTCTGAAATATTAGTTTTGCTCCACTTCTCAACTTCATTAGTCTCAGCGCAACCATGAAATCAAGACACATCTACAATATATAAAACACCTGGTAATATCATTATGAGTATACTATACTTAGATATCAAAAAGAGTATTTTATCTTTCAATCTAAGGTTCCTAACTTTATATGCCAGTTGTAGTCATTTTTTCCTTAGAAATATGTTGCCCAAACATCATAAAATTTTAGAAATTTAAGCAAATCATACTTTACAAAACATTTAGAGTTGTAAGAAAAGCAGATTAAAAAATGTAATTTGTCTCTCTAGAAATAATAATGATTAATATTTTAAATGCTATTTTAATATTAAAATTATTAAATAAGCAATATTTCACATTCATATTTTAATGCATTTTTATGTATTCATATTATTTATAAATATTTACAATATTTTACATGTGCCTATGCAGCCATGTACATATAAAGATGCTTACACAATTAGAAACATTGTTTTATTTTATTTATTTATTTATTTCGAGACAAAAATCTCACTGTGTCACCCAGGCTGGAAAGCAGTGGCATGATTTTGGCTCACTGCATCTGCTGTCTCCTGGGTTCAAGTGATTATTTTGCCTCAGCGCCCCAAGTAGCTGGGACAACAGGTGCACACCACCACACCTATCTGATTTTTTAATTTTTAGTAGACATGGGGTTTGACCATGTTGGCCGGGCTGGTCTTGAACTCCTGACCTCAGCTGATCTACCCACCTTGACCTCCCAAAGTGCTGGGATTATAGGTGTGAGCTACCATGCCAGGACAGAAACATTGATTTAAATATGGTCTCTCTTACATAGTGTGGCATTGTAAAAATGTTTCTGTTATCCAATTTTTTTTCAAATATTATTAAGAATTATTTTT
>NW_012105165.1:1026259-1029670 GCF_000951045.1 Mandrillus leucophaeus
AGTCATAAAAAGGATGAGTTCATGTCCTTTGCAGGGACATGGATGAAGCTGGAAACCATCATTCTCAGCAAACTATCAAAAGAACAGAAAGCCAAACAGAGCATGTTCTCACTCATAAGTGGGAGTTGAACAATGAGAACATATGGACATAGGGAGGGGAACATCACACACTGGGGCCTGTTAGCGGGTTGGGGGCTAGGGGAGGGATAACATTAGGAGAAATACTTAATATAGGTGATGGGTTGATGGGTGGAGCAAACCACCATAACATGTGTATACCTATGTAACAAAATTGCATGTTCTGCACATGCATCCCAGAACTTAAACTATAATTTATAAAAAAATGAGTTATGTACATGAATATTCAGGTTGAATAATTTATATTTAAACTAAAAATGGAAGGAAAGCCATATCCTTAGTGACAGTACAGCATTCAATTAAATGAATAAATCTTTTTTATTTTATCATTCCTTTTATCAGTTATATTCACTATAACTACCTTGTGTGTGCCTTTTATTCAGATATACCTTGTATTTTATTAATTTAATACATTTATTAGTTATGAATAAATATGGATGATATTCAGATTATATCTAAACAGAATAGATCTAGTTTATTTCCAGGCTAGTTATATTGAGTTGAAAACATACTGTGCCACAATAAAAAATTTAAAATATACTGATTAGGTCTTTGAGCAAAGGCCTTTATTCTTCAAGCTGTTAGAGAAGAGGTTAACTAATTTATTAGTGATTGTTAGGAGTACATGAATATGAGATATTAGTTAAGCCCAAAGAAAAGGAAGTTGGTTTATTTAGCATTTAGCTTTCTTCATATGCTTCTTAATTATTTGTTGCAAATTTCAATACAATCTAATTATTGCTTTATTTGCTTCCCTGTGATCATTAATTTTGTTGCTAAAACAAGAATTTTAGGTTTGCATAACACACAATTTCTAAATAATGTGCACACATTATTTTACCTCTCCCTTACAAGTTCCATATACAGTAGGCAGAGCAGAGTTTATTTTCTAATTTAGTTACTGGTAGTGAAAATGAGACTTAGTCAATCTGGTCAAAATCCTGTGGCTACAAAGTAGAACATTTAGAACCAACCACAGGCCTTTTAATTTCAAACTATAGGCTCTTTCCCAACACACTCTACAAACAACTTCTAACTTCTAAAGTTGTAAAGCCATATTTTTGTTTTATCTTCACTTTGGTGAGGTATTCATAATTTCAGGATTGTACTAATAAAATGAAAGTAGAAAATGTGAAAATCAGAATTTTTCAAATTCTTGTTCTGAAATATCAGTTTTGCTCCACTTCTCAACTTCATTAGTCTCAGCACAACCATGAAATCAAGACACATCTACAATATATAAAACACCTGGTAATATCATTATGAGTATACTATACTTAGATATCAAAAAGAGTATTTTATCTTTCAATCTAAGGTTCCTAACTTTATGTGCCAGTTGTAGTCATTTTTTCCTTAGAAATATGTTGCCCAAACATCATAAAATTTTAGAACTTTAAGCAAATCATACTTTACAAAACATTTAGAGTTGTAAGAAAAGCAGATTGAAAAAAAAATGTAATTTGTCTCTCTAGAAATAACAATGATTAATATTTTAAATGCTATTTTAATATTAAAATTATCAAATAAGCAATATTTCACATTCATATTTTAACGCATTTTTAATGTATTCATATTATTTATAAATATTTACAATATTTTACATGTGCCTATGCAGCCATGCACATATAAAGATGCTTACACAATTAGAAACATTGTTTTATTTAATTAATTTATTTATTTCGAGACAAAAATCTCACTGTGTCACCCAGGCTGGAAAGCAGTGGCATGATTTTGGCTCACTGCATCTGCCGTCTCCTGGGTTCAAGTGATTATTTTGCCTCAGCGCCCCAAGTAGCTGGGACAACAGGTGCACGCCACCACACCTATCTGATTTTTTAATTTTTAGTAGACATGGGGTTTGACCATGTTGGCCGGGCTAGTCTTGAACTCCTGACCTCAGCTGATCTACCCACCTTGGCCTCCCAAAGTGCTGGGATTATAGGTGTGAGCTACCACGCCAGGACAGAAACATTGATCTAAATATGGTCTCTCTTACATAGTGTGGCATTGTAAAAATGTTTCTGTTATCCAATTTTTTTCAAATATTATTAAGAATTATTTTTAGAGTATACAAAAATACTGAAACTTGACACTGCAAGACTGATATAGCCATTCCTCAGTGGCTGAACCTTAAATTGCTTTTTCAATACAGAAATATCTGATATACTAAATCCCCATTTTTCCTCTCCCATATCTGGTCATCTAGCATCCACTCAGTTTTCTCCCCTCCAATGCATTTCATAAAAATAGAGTGTTTTTTAACATTCATTTTTGATAATATTACTTCCCTAAATTGCTGCCCATTTTTCTCAATGAATAAATTAAGACTTTTTCAGATCATACAAGGCACTGCATGAATTCGCCCCCCATGGTTTTGTCATTCTCATAACAAACCTACCCATTCTCACAATGCCGTTCCAACTGCATTGGTCAACCTCCCTCCCACACCACGAATAGCATATGCATCTTTCTCTCTGCCAATAATTCTACACAGATGTTATCCTGGCTAATAACAGCCAGAATAGTAGCTAACACTCTTGAAAATCTTGTACAATAGATTGAAAAATACTAATTGCTGCAGGCTGAATAATGTCTCCCCAAATGCATGTGTTAAGTCCCTAACTCCTCATGTGACTGTATTGGAGAAAAAGTCTTGGAAGAAGTAATTGAGGTTAACTGAGTTCATAAGGGTGGAGTTCGAATCTGATAAGGCTGATCCTCACATAAGAAGAGGAAGGAACACCAGAGCTCTCTCTTTCTCTACCATGTGAAAACACAACATGATGACTATCTTCAAGACAGGAAGAAAACTTTCACCAGGAATAAAACACTGTCAGAAACTTGATCTTGGACTTTCTAACCTCTGGAACCATGAGAAATAAATTTCTATTGTTTAAGCCACACAGCTTACGATATTTTATTATAGTAGTCCAAGAAGATTAAGACAGATTTTGGTACTAAGTAGTAGAGTTCTTGTGTAAAAAATACCTAAAATATTGCAGTAGCTTTGGAACTGGATACTAGGTAGAGGCCGGAAGAGTTATGAAATACATGCTAGAAATACTTATAGACATTATAGGAAATTTTGGTGATGTCTCAGAAATAAGGAACAGATTACTAGAAGCCGGGCATTGTGGCTCACGCCTGTAATCCCAGCACTTTGAGAAGCTGAGGCAGGTGGATCATCTAAGGTCAGGAGTTTGAGACCAGCATGGCCAATGTGGTGAAACCTCGTCTCTATTAAAAATACAAAAATTAGTCAGACGTGATGGC
>NW_012105165.1:1034390-1036269 GCF_000951045.1 Mandrillus leucophaeus
CAAAAAATGTTCTCTTTATCACTAAATCAAGATGCCATTTTGTCAATTCTGTGCTTTACTGCTTCTAAAGAACTTATAATTCTGCAATTGAAGTTTTAGCTTTCTATTATTTTCCCTGTGATTTCTATTGTGATTCTCTTATAATTTTCTGCTTCTTGTTTCCTGTAGAACAAATTGTCATATTATTTTGACAATATGAAAAAGTTTCTTTAAATTCATAGGAATCAAGATGCATATTCCCCTGAGTCTTTAGTGTAGTTCTCTCTTTTCATTGCTCTTTTAGTTTTTTTGTTTACCACATATAGCTTTTTTTTCCTCCTTTATGTGTCTTTGACCAATGTACTAATCAAGCATTATTGGTATGCAGATTGACTCAGGTGAAGGGAGGCTAAAATTACTTCTCAGATCTAAATGTAGAGAGTCATGAGATGTAGGTTTCTCAGCTTATTTTCTTCTTTGCCTCTTTCAGAGTGTGGCCTTCTTCTATAGCTGCTGTAATATCCCAGTGTAGTACATTACATTAAAATCCCTACTCTCCGTAGTTGCCAGAGAGTTCCATGTCTCAAACGCTACCTGTAAAACTGTACATATTTTATTCAAAATCTTAGTTAATGCCTTTCATGTGCTAAGTGATATGGATTTATCAGTAAATAAAGCAGACAAAAAGTCTGCCCTCCTGTAATATATAATCTACAAAGAAAAGTTCCCAGGATGTAACATGTTAATGCCAGTCATTCTACCTCCTTCCATTTCTTATCATTGTTCTCTGAGAGTTATAAACTTAAATGGGAGTGGAAACATATGTGATGGAATAAAAAAAGACTTTAGGTGGATTAAAAAGTTGCAGCCACACAGTAGTGCATATCTATCTAATTTTCCTGCTGTTTTTATCCATGAGGTTTTGAGTTTGGGATGTGTACAGTGTTTTATTTTATTTTTTGATTTTGTCTGAGGGGCATCCATTTTATGAAATGAAGCCCAGTAATACCAAAAAACAAAACATGAATAATACTTTATTATTGAAAGAGGTTGGTTGATTTTAGAATTATCTATTGTTTTCCCAGATCCCTTCTTTCTTTATTATTATTATTAGCTTTATTATTTTTTTCCTTTCATTTATTTTATCTGAATAGTTATTTAAATGAAAAAATAGATTGTGTCAGGATATTTTCCCAAACTCAATTTTAAATGAGAAGTTCTAAAGCTACATTTTCAAATAGTCTATATTTTTAAAAGCAGTATAACAGGCAATTTAAAAGTGTGTTCTCAGGAGTCAGTGCTTCACTGAGCATGTAATATTTACTGTAGTGTAGAAGCTGTGATACTTTCTCAGGTTATTCACCTTTCTGTGACTTGGGTTCCTCTTCTGTAAAACTGGGTAATGATGCCATCCATTAATCCATTGCGTAAATTAAATAATAAATAACATGTAGAACACTCAAAAAATTGTCAAGTGAATACCTACATTATCATTAGCATATTACTATTATTTTTCTAATTTCAGCACAAATTCTGCAATGCAACAAATGCCTACTTCATGTTATGGAGAGTAAGTGATTGAACGTATGTATGGCACTTAGCAGAGAACCTGGGAAACAGAGAGTGATCCATCAGGGTTAACAAAAACAACAATAATGATACCATTATCATTAAGTACTTTTGTATACATGCATAAGAAAAAGAAGCAAAAGGCAACATATACAATGCAAAATGTTAGGTTACTACTGGAAAACTTTTCTTTCTTTTCCGAAATAGCACTATAATGTAGCTTTTAACCATCACATTGAACAAAATAATCCAAGCGTGTTGCATCAAATTTCTGAGAACATGAGCCTTAGACCCCAATATATACTTTTAGAACCGACACCCATGCGCACGC
>NW_012105165.1:1038049-1039528 GCF_000951045.1 Mandrillus leucophaeus
GAGATATGGGTGAGGGGTTGCCTAAAGCCTTGAGTGTGGGATCCCCTCCTAGCAGAGTGTTGGGAACATGACCACTGCTCAGCAAAGCCATAGGAGCAGATTGTCACCCTAGTGGGTCCAGAAGACAGGGCAGCAAGCCAAAGAGGATTATTCTCAAGTCTTAAGTCGTAATGACATTTGCTTTGCTATGTTTTGGACTTGCCTAGGACCCTTCACCTCTTTCTTTCTTATTTCTACCCTTTGAAATGGGAATGTCTACCCTGTGTCTGTTCTACCATCGTATTTTGGAAATGAGTAACTTGTATGATTTCAAAGATTCAGAGCTAGAGAAGCTGAAAAAAAATTTTGCCTCAGGATGAACTGTACCTTAAATTTGACCCATAACTGATTTAGATAACATTTAGATGAAATTTTGGACTTCAGACCTTAGAGATGAAATTTTGGACTTCAGACCTTAAAGTTGATGCTGTAACGACAAGACTTTTGGGGTTGCTGAAATGGAAAAAATGAATTTTGCATGTGATAAAAACATGAATTGAGCAGGCAAGAAGTCAGGAAAATAATTCTGTGGAAAGAACTATGTCTTGCCAAAATTTGTAGTTGAATCCCTAACCCCCAGTGTAGCTGTACTGAGTTAGGTTATTTTAAAGAGGTAATTAAGGTTAAGTGAGATCATAAGAGTGTAGCTCTAATCCAATAGGGCTGGTACCCTTACACAAAGATGAAGATACACCAGAGCTGTCTCTCTCATGTGAGCAGACAATGGGAATGCCACTGCCTGCAAATCAGGAAAAAAGCCCTCACCAAAACCAAAACCCTGCCAGAACCTTGATCTTGGACTTACCAGCCTCCAGAACTGTGAGAAAAAAATTTCTGTTGTTTAAGCCAAGTGTATGGTATATTATTATAGTACCAAAGGGGCCTAAAATACCAATTTAATATAACAACCTTGTATAATAGGTCAATTAAATATAATGGTATATTTCAGATTAGAACACAGACAGAGACATTAGGCAACTTATTCAATAATCAAATGACTGGAATAGAACAAGACCACTTGACTTTCCTTATGAAGCTCCTATTTATCCCTCAGGGATCAGCTTAAATAACATCTTCTTAAAGGAAGTATAGCTGAACCCTGAACTAAGTTAGATAAGACTCTTTTATATTCTTAAATTGCAAAATATATTTATATTTTAAAATTAGCATTCAATATTTATTTGCATGTTGGTTTAGTTTATGCCTCATTTTGGAATCTCAGAATTGTAATCTCTCTCTTCTTTACCTCTCTATGCTAGCTACTATTTCAGTGGTCACCACTTTGTAAACTTCAATAAATACTTCTTGAGTAAATAAACTCTTAACACAGTTGTAAAATATTTCATTGAAGTGTGTGTATAAATTTGGAATTGTTGATAAAATATATTATTATACCTGATGGCTAATTCTATGTATCAACCTGACTGGGTCATGAGGTGC
>NW_012105165.1:1043123-1061858 GCF_000951045.1 Mandrillus leucophaeus
TTTTTTAGCTAGCGAGTTTTACTGGCTTCTAAAGCTACTAATGCAATAAGTGATTTAATGCATTAATGTCTTTGTGGGTTTTCAACATTTTGCATAACTTGTATGGAATTCTGTGGAAACAAATCTGACATATTTGCTCAGTGACGGTGGTATAAAATAATTCCAACAAAAAGTAATTCAATTGCTATTATGATTTCAACCTCACAACCAATCTATGGAGGGAATATTATCTCTAATGCAATATATTAGGAGGAAAATTTTTTTTTCATAAATAATTTATGGTAGAGTGAAGCAAGTTTAATTTAGAAGCAAGAACCCTTCCCTAATGCTAAGCTGACTCCCAAATATAGGAAAAAAAATGCAAATAAAAAATTTATACAAAAAAGTTTTACAACTGCAGCAAGGTGTTGCGTCTGCATACAAAAATATTTTTAAAAACGAACAAAATATCTCATGCTATGTTCAAAACATGTCTTTTTTCCCCTATGAATTAAACAGCATCCCAAATATCCATTTCATAAAAGATGCAAAGGAAAGTCTCTTTGAATTACAGAGAAGTTTTCCCATGCCAATTCTCAACTCTGCAAAGAAAACTGATTATTTTTATTCCAAGAACTGTTTTACTTTAGTGTTTGGATAATGACCCCTATGTATGCAAGCCTTGATGTACATTCCAGAAAAAATATATATTTTCATTTGTTCTATATTTATTTTTCACCTTTTACCTAAGCCACATATTTGTATGCACTCTTTTAGCACTTCTGAATCTGCTGATGTAGATTCATTTTTAATTTTATATAAATTTTCATTACAGTGTATGTATGCTAGTTGTAGATGAGTTAGAAAATAAAACAGTTAATTAACAGAGAAAATGCATTGTTTGCTGAAAGCTGAGTTATAGGAAGAAAAGTAAGTCAAGGAAAGAACATCAAGAGTGCCTGTGAATTGCTATAGGAGTGAGAGAAGACCTCACTGAGAAGGTGACAGGATAAAACTGAGTGTGAAGGAGAAAAGGCTGTGACTATCAAGGACAAAACAGGTGCCAAGTTAAAATAAGCCTATTAAACACTTAATAGAATAGTCAGAGTAACTGGAGGTGAAGGAGCCAGAGAGAAAGTGGTAGAGATGTGGTCAGAGATGTAACAGGTGGTTGGATTCTCATAACTCATTCTTCGCTCCTTGACTTAACTCTGACTATCTGGGAAGCCACTGGAGAGTTGTGAGCTGGCATATATTTAGAGAATCATTCTGGCTCCATTTTGAAAATAAATTCAAAGTGAACAAGAGCAAAAGCAGCACAACAGTTAAGAGGCGTTTGCAATTATCTGAACATGTCAGTAATGGCAAAGTTTATTAAACATTTATTACTCAAGGTCTTAATTTTTTAAATTCTTATTGAAGTTAAAAATTCTCAATTTTAAATAACAACTAAATCTTCAAGTCTTAGAATGTATGAATAGTAGCTTCCTTACCTCACTCCTCTTATGTTCATTGTACAGAGGCAAGCACGTTCATGACCTTAAGTTGCCCCCACCCAGTGCATTTTGTTCCTTATTTCTAAATCACATATTTTTCATGCAGTCTCTTTTCTTTTTGGCTTTGGACACTATTTTTAGGCATTCTACAATGGAAAATGAAAATTTAGCCTTCTTACCTCCCCTTCCTACTGACAGGCATGATACACACATGCTTATAAACATACATCCCATTAGCTTATTTTATAAATATAGTCAGATTTAGCTGGACAAAATATCTGCAATTCATCCTTATATAAAATTTTAGTTTTTCTAATATTTGCATATCTTTAAAAATATTGGAATAAAGGGCCTTGTTCACATATTTAGCAAGTGTGTTCAGTTATTGCCTTATGATATATTTATAGAAAGGAGATTGGTGGGATGCAAAGTAAGTACATTTTAATTATCAATATTTGGAGTCAAATTGCCCTTCAGGAAGACTGTATCAATTTATACACCCAATAGTAGCATTAATACTTGCTGGTGCTTCCTGTCGAGAAAAAATTGGCCAAATCTAATTTCAAAATTGATCTCTTGTTATGTAACATTTGATTTTAATTTATTTTATACTGTAAATTTTCTTAATTTCCTGGAATATTGTTAACATTCTAGACTCTGTGCACATGGAAAGAAAATGAGCTTCAAACTACAAAGCAGAAGTGACAGATATATACCTAAAGTATTCCTGAATAAACTTACTACCTCAAAAGCAGAATTCTCTAACTACCAGAGAATGTGCCTGAAGACTAGTGATTTCAAAGGGTTCATGCTGACCCAAGCCAGTATTATTTTACATATTTGGAGTACTAATCCTCGTTTTAATTAGAAATGCAATTTCTTGCATAAATGAGCATAGTTTGTTAGATAATAATTTTAATTTTTCACATTATACTGAAACTATATCGTTGTAGGCTATGTAGATATAACACATCAAATCATAATAAATTTTGATATGGTTAAAACACTGGTTTTTGTTGTTGCTGTTGTTGTTGTTTGCAAAACTTGAATGACTCTTCCCAGATAATATGCATGCATTTCATTCTTAGCCTTTCATTTTCCCTTTGTATGATTTGGTTAGAAAAGAGAGGCAAGTTGAACTCTAATCATTTCCACATCTATTGTTGTAAATTTTAATATATTTACAGACTAGCATAATTGTATACCACTTTTAAAAATGACAAGAAAATATGAGACTCTCATAAACAAACTGTGGTAAGTCATGTTTCAACCATAAACAGGAAAACGATGTCATCCCCTCGTTTAATAAAGTATGCCACTTATTTCCTGAGAAAAGTGACACAAAAGCCCGTTTTAATATTATTTCAAATTCTTCTTTAGGTTTTTTCCAGCAGTGTTCTATTTGCAGCATTTTATCCATTCCAGCACTGAGATGGAATTTGATTTAGATGGCATGTATGCACATTTTATTTTCTATTGTTCTTGAGAAATTTTTCCTGTATGTATGCAAAGGTACAGCTATAGAGGTGTTAATGGATGTCTATTCCAACTAACTCCTATATCAGCTTTCAATTAACTTTTATTTTTTGTTTTATTTGCTTGTCCACACAATAATATTATCAGTCCTGTATATATTTGTATATGAGAGAGATATATATTTTACTATATTTTCTTACCAAAAATAATTCTTTTACATTTTAGAAGATCCACCAGAGTGGTTATTAATATTTCAATTTGACAATTTATTCCTTTCAGGAAAAAAAATGAAAATATACAGGCGATCACTGCTCCTACACAAATAGCTGATTGATTTTCAGCTTCCCAGCTTAGTGACTTCAAAAGTAGGGAAAATGTTTAAGTTTTTTTATGTGAACATAGTGCAAGCATTTCTGTCATAAACTAACCACGCCTGGTTTTTGTCTGTCCACTTTTCATTACATTTCACCAGTGTTCTGGAAATTGATGCTGAGGCTATTTACCACAAAATAGCCAAAGTGGACTCCTTATCAGACCAGGCCTTGTTCATGTACATCTCCTGGCCTGAGTTGGCCTTCCCTAATCACACTAAAGAGATTCATGAATGTCTCATTTATTTGAATTGAAATAGTGATACTGACAAAAGTAACTTAAAACTCAGAGTATGCAAGTACAACAAGAACATGAGAAGCTGCAGCCCTCAACTCAAATTAACTCTTTATGCCAATTTTGTCTCAGCTTCTTTCTTTAGGTAAACAAACATCATTGACAAATCAATTAAGATAATATTATCAGTTCAAAGAATAATTAAGATTCATCATTGTACAAGGAAACCTGAAATTCTATGACATTTTACAGCTCACATATAAAAGAAATTTGATGGAAGTTTCTTTACGTTTTCCTAAGGAAAAGACTAAGATTTTCCAGACATTACCAATAATGTAATGAGTGATAAAGTGGAGAAACATTTTTTTAAACCAATAATAATTCATCTTAGCCAAATTTGCTATAGAAAAACCTGAATTCTTTTTACAAAAAATGAATCCCATAAAATTGTTGTCAGATAGAGATATAATGAAAGATAAAGCAGCTAATGATTATAGAAACGAATTGTAATATAAACGTGTTGAAAGCATTTAATTAAAATAAATGCTAATTTTTGTTCTGCATATTATGACTGTGGCAATTAAGATGGCTTTAACACATTTTTCTAAGCTTGACAAACTTAAGCCAGACTTCTTTACTCTGGGCCTCTGATCTCTATTTACTTAGAGCATTTACTTTAGGCAAATTAGAGTTGTAAATTCTTTCTCTGCCCCTTTGAAATGTAAACTTTCTACATCTAGGAATATCTTTCTCAGGGATCTGGGAGTAATTTCTTTGAAAGGCAATTATTAAAAAAAAAAAAAAATAGGGCTGTCTCTTCCAATCTCCATGGGAGAATAAGAGCCTAACTTCATTAAGTAACAATTAACAAACTGATAAGGTTTGGTTTTGTCCCTACCCAAATCTTACCTTGAATTATAATAATTCCCATGTGTCAAGGTTGAGACCAGGTGGAGATAATTGAATCATGGGGGCAGTTTCCCCCATACTGTTCTTATGGTAGTAAATAAGTCTTACAAGATCTGGTAGTTTTAAAAATGGGAGTTCCCCTGCACACGCCCTCTTGCCTGCTCCATATGAGATGTCCCTTTGCTCTTCCTTAATCTTCCGCCACGATTGTGAGGTCTCCCCAGCCATGTGAAACTGTGAGTACATTAAACCTCTCCCCTTTATATATTACCTAGTCTCAGGTATGTCATTATTACCACTATGAGAACAAACTAATATACAAACACAGATGGCCAATCACATTGACTAGCCTCCATCAACGTTCTGCAGTACTTTTCCACTAGTTCAGCTCAGCATTTAAAAGCCCTCCTGCCTTTCGTTTCAGCAGAATTGAGTTCAGTCTCTATTCCTTATTGCACTATTCTTGGCTCCTAGTGAAATAACCTTGAGTAAAGTCTTTCTTTCCACTTTTAACATGTCCAGTGTAATTTTTCTTTAACAGTGGTGTTTTTTTGGTTTTACAATAATGTATAATTTCTTGACTTTTTCTTCTCTTTCTAAATAAATATTCACCTCTATATCTACTTTGTATTTGTAAGTTTAATTTTGTTTTTTGTTAAGGATCACTAATCCAGTTTTATAAGCTCCAAATTCCACAAAACCAGATTCATCTTTCCTCTTGCTTTTCACACTAATCTCAAATATCTAAAAATGTATCAGTTTATCCTCAATACCCTGCCTTCATTCAACATGAACTCAAGGCTTGACAATACTTTCTTTACAAATTCACTCACCAAAGTACAACCAATACATCAAGAACTGATTTCACCATCATTTTTGGAAAACCTTCTATGATCCTTCAGTTGGAATTTGCCTTTTTTCCTGTGTTTAATAGCATTGTTTGCAATCTTGTAATATAATTTATTATAGCCTGCCAACTAACAGAGCTATCTGTATGCTTCCTCAAGCTTTTACAGTAGATACTGTAAGTTTTTAGATTCCAGGGCATCTATGTTATTAGTCTTTGTATCATCTTCATTAGCTAAAGCAGTAGACACAGAAATATATGCGTGATTAAATTGCTACAACATGAATTTCTTTGATTTAATTTAAAACCTGATTCTTATAAAAGAAATATTGAAAAATCTCCCAAGATAATAAGTTACTTGTAGAGGAAAAGTAATAATTGAGAAGAGAATATTCATGAAATCTTGTCATGTGTCTCAGGGAGACAACCTTCTTTAATGGGTCACAACTGAGCTCAAATTCTTCCTCTTCTCTTGAAGCTATCCATGACATTTTTACAGCCAGAGTTAAACTTATCTCTTGGAATACTAAATTTTATCTCTAACTATCTGACTTCCCTACTAAACTAGAAATTCTTGAGGTCATGGACAATGATCTTATTTCTCTCTTTGTCCTTGTTGCCTGGTTTAGAACTTTTTATCAATGGGGTGCTTCGTAATACTTATTAGAATAAAAGAAAGAAAAAAGAGAGGAAAGAAGAAATGGGAGAGGCAAAAAAGGAGAGAGAGAGAGAGAGAGAGAGAGAGAGACAGAGATATGACCCCACAGTAATCAGATTTATCCCCATGTTTATCTGATTCCAAAGTAATAACCTTTTTTTTTAGGTTACAGTGTCTCCCATCACAGGACCAAGAACCAGCTGCAGAGAAAACCCAGTTCCGACAAAAATTAAGACACATGCACACACACACATGAGCAAATATAAATGCCAACACTCTTGAAGACTATCATTTCCTTTTTCCAGGTAACTTACACAGCAATCAGCATAAATAGGTTTAATAAAAGATGTATAAAGAAGATGTTTTAAAAATCCAAAGAAGCTGTTCCTCCCACATCCCTCAATATGCATATACCATTCAAAGTGTTTTATTTTAAAGCTAAGAATATTTCTCTTTAGCCAATGATACATGCTAAGGCAAACACAATTACCTACTCACAAATGGACTTGCAAATGCCCCCCTTTCTTGTTATGCCATTCATGTGTTCTTTTATATTTAATTTAATACAAGTTTTCACTGAAAAATTACAGAATTATTTTATAAAATTTACAACATACAAATGAACAAACAGAAAACTAAATCAGTCTAAATATTCAACAGAGAATCTTAGTCAGGATTCTGTTGTAGTGACTAAGTCTGGCAATAGAGACACAGAAAAATAGAAAGCTGTTGCCTGCATATTTATCATTTTCATATATTGCTAGCATATTATAATGTATTACAAATGAATGGTAGGATAAGAATTAAAGATGGATGTTTCAATCTTTGATAATAAAATTCCATAGACTGGATGGCTTAAACAATAGTCATTTATTTTTCACAGTTTTGGAAGATAAAATGTCTAAGTTCAAGGTGCTGGCATATTCAATTTCTGGTGGGGCTCTCTTCCTGGCTTGCAGATTGTTGCCTTATCACTATGCCCTCAAGTGGCAGAGAGAGAGAGAGAGAGAGAGAGAGAGAGAGAGCGCAAGAGCAAGAAAGCTCTGATCTTTCCTTTTCTTACAAAGACGCTAATCCCATCATGAGGACCCACTCTCATGACTTCATCTAAACCAAATTATCTTCCAAAGACCCTATGTACAAATATCACTGCATTAGGAGCTAGGGCTTGAACTTAGGAATTTGAGGGAAAACAAACATCCATCCATAACACCAGCCCTGAGTTTACAGTGGTTGTTCCTTTTTAGAAAGAGGAACAGATTTGAGAACATATCCAGAGCTTTGTCTTTTTGGAATAGAGTATCTTACATTTGAGTTGCATATTATGCATTCAAGTCCATTGGTGAAGTAAACAGTTAGATATGTGAGTTAATATTTAAAGGTTAAAGAATCAAGACTTGTCACTTAAAATTTTGGGAAGTTGATTTGAAACAATATTTTGTATGTGAAGCTGTTCAAATTTCAGAATTTGGTTTCTTAAGAAAACAGAGGGCTGGGCACAGTGGCTCACGCCTGTAATGCCAGCACTTTGGGAGTCTGACAAGGGAGGAGTCCTTGAGCCAAGGAATTTCAAGTTACAGTGAGCTATGGCCATGCCACTACACTCCAGCCTAGGGATAGAGTGACATGCAGCCTCAAATAAATAAATAAGGGAAGACTATTTTTCAGTTGTTTTTTGGTAGCATTTTCACCTTATAATTCTTATTTCATAGCTCTAAAAGCTTAAAAACATAATAAAATGGTTACTTTGAATGCTAGTTCCCTCATTGTGGCTTTTCTGAAAAATTCTAGTTTAGATACTGAAAAAAAAAAAAAGTAGTATGTATATATTTAAGACAGTCACATGTAGCTGATTTTGCCAGAAGAGATTTGTTGACATAAAGGACAAAACTTTGTAAAATCTTTGAAGACAGATGTTATAAGCCAAATGTGAATGACCAAGACCTGAGGCACAATGTTAAGAGGTTCAGATTACAGGTTGGTTTTGTACATTTTAGGGAGATGTAAGACATCAATACATGTGAGAAATGTATTGGTTCAATCTGGAAAGGCAGGAAAACTTGAAGCAGGGGCTTACAGGTCATGGGTGGAGTCAAAGATTTTCTGATTGGTAATTGGTTGAAAAGAGTTATTATGTAAAAAATCTGAGATTAGTAGAAAGGAGTGCTGAGTTAAGATAAGGAGTTGTGGAGACCAAGGTTCTTATTATAGAGATGAAGTCTCATAGGTGGCTGCCTTTAGAGATAATAGATGGCAAATGCCTCTTATTCAGAACTTTAAAAGTTGCTAGACTCTCAGTTATCTCTTTAGGATTTTGAGGGCCTGGAAAAATAAAGATCTACTTGTGCTAATAGAGAAATTTTACAGATGCAAATTTTCCCCCACAAAAGATGTCTGTGCAGAATCATTTTAAAATATGGCAAAGAAAAATATTTTGGGGCAAAATATTTTGATTTCCTTTTTTATCTGTTATGTGATGTTACGCCAGAGTCACATTGAAAAGTAAGCCACATTATATAGTGTTAAATAAAACCCATTTAATGAGATTTTATGGTTTGTAGAGCATGACGCCCCAGGCCCCTTAGGAATTTGGGCAAGAAAAATAAAAAGTCAGAGTTTAGTCCTCAAGTTATTTTTTCTCTTGGTTCCGGAACACACATTTTATGTTTATGGAATAATTAACTTTCAGTAAGTTATACATTGTTCCATGTGAGAAAAAAAGATATCAGATTAAATTGTACTGAGTCACTGAGCAATTTGAGTTTATGTTAATCTGCAAGTAATGGTTTACCAGTTGTTATGGACTAGACATTCAGGTGCTTTGGGCAATTAAAAAATACTCCTAAATTACACTAGTTATCTCCCTCTCCCTAGTCTATTAGAAAGACTGATATATCTAGTCTATTAGAAAGACTGATATATATATACATAAAATATTTCATATATATTTAAATAAGCTGAAATATGTGTGTGTGTACACGACCCCACAACAAAATAAATTTGATGGAGAGAATGGTTAAGTTCTATAATGGGTCTGAAAAGAAAGGATAAACCAGCATTCATTGGCAGGTATTTAGCTTGGCAAGACATCAGGTCTACAAATTAATGTTAATATCAGTATACTGATTGCACATTCTGTGGCTAATCAAGCCTCATAAAATTGTCAAAATATATACTTCACAGTGAGTATTACTGCAGAGTGTAAAGACATTTGTACAAAAAAGAGTTTTTTTGCCTTTTTGATCTCTTGACTGCCCATAATCTGGAATTATTTGATGATGTAATAGCCCAGTGTCTGTGATTTCTGAATTGATTACTGAGGAAAAAAAATCTATGGTGAGAGCATGCATATCAAACTGAAAGAACAGCCTGCTGATTACACAGAAGAACATTTCTATTTACATGCAAATATCTTTGTAATCAGCAGTGATAGGAAAGAAATGTATGAGAATCTAAAGCACTTAAGATTATAAGTGTTCCAACTTTCCCTATGCCCCTACCTCAAAAAATGTTTTCTAATGAGAAGTGTTTCCAATGAGAAAGTTTAGTTCATTTTACAGAATCATAGCCATATGTCATCTGAAACATAGAATATTAATGGGTATTATCTCTTCTCACTCTTCTCATTTATTTCTCAGTTTTGTTCTTACAATTTTGGGTTGTCTTTAGCTAGATATCCTCTAGTCAATATTTTAGTCTTTGTTCAATCTCATTTTTACAAATGAATGCTTAAAGTCTTACTTTTGTTCTTTTTAAAAGGGAGATAATACTGACTGCAGAAGGTATTTTTAGGTTTAATTAAAACAATGTACACTTTAGTAGTTATCTGAGTGCTTGGGATGTCACTTAAGTACTCATAATTGCTGGCTTGTATTCAAGTCATGTGTTTGTTTGTTTTTTGTTAAGCCTGAAATTAGTTTCCAATTCATGTGGCCATAAGAAAATCTCTGAGGAAATATTTTTTATGCACATGATTTTATAGGAAGTGAAGTACAATAGGCAGTAAGCTACAATGTTAGCATAACTCTAGGACAACAAAATTGGAGGTTCATAATGGAAGGGATTTCTTACAAGTAATACTATTCCACACACAAAAAAAGTCATTTGATTATATTACTAGTTTCAGGACTGAAATCCTTAGAAAAGATTGAAATGATTGTACTTGTAATTGGGAAATTGTTAAGGGTCAACCTTTTTCTTTTTTTTGCCAAATGACATTACACGTGACCGTTATTCTAAATTTGTGTGATCCAAGGTAATACAAGATATATAGCCCATTTGAGGTATGAACAACAATGTTCTAAAGTAGATTAGAAAAGCTAAGTGTTTTAATTGTGTTCTAATACTTGGCAGTAGGACAGCAGTTCTCAAAGGCAGTCCATGGGTGGATTCTAGGAGTCTTTGGGGTAAAACATATTGTCAAAATAATAGTAGGTACAATAAATACTGCTGTCAGCCAGATGCTTACATGCAAAAATATAAATTTGGGCACTTACCTCATACTATACATTAAGATCAACTCAAAGTAGAGCATAGTGCTAAAGGCAAGAGCCAAAACAGTAAAATTCTTAGAATAAAAAAAAGTAATCGACCTGAATAAACTTGGGTTAGAGTATATCTTAGCTATAAACCAAAAGCATAAATAATAATACAGAAGATTTTTAAGATGAACTTAAAATTTTTGAAAGTTATACTTCAAAGGACATCATTATAAAAGTAAATAGACTACACAGAGAGAGAGAAAAAAATGTTGATCCAGCCAAGTTAATACATAAAATTAACAATCATTACATATACCCAGAGTGTATAAATAACCCTTACAACTCAAAAATAAAAAATAACCCAGTTTAAAAAAAGTCACAGAGTTTGAATAGACATTTCTCTAAAGAAGATATATGAATAGATAATAAGTTCACAAAATAATGGTCAACATCATTAGGAATTATGGACACACAAATCGAATCATGAGATACTACTTCATACACTGTCTAAAATAAAAAAAAGACAAACAATAACAAGTGTTGGTGAAAACATGGATAAATTGGAACCTTTATACATTCTCCGGTAGAAATATAAAATGGTATATTTTTTGTGGAAATCAGTTTGAGAATTCCTGAAAATATTAAACATAGAGTTCCCACTGACCTGATAATTCCACTCCTGGATATCTTAGAGAAATGAAAACATTGTGTACAAACATTTTTTTTTTTTTTTTTTTTGAGACCATCTTGCTCTGTTGCCCAGGCTGGAGTGCAGTGGCATGATCTCAGCTCACTGCAACCTCTGCCTCCTGGGTTCAAGCAATTCTCCTGCCTCAGCCTCCCAAGTAGCTGGGATTACAGGTGCCCACTACCACGCCCAGCTAATTTTTGTATTTTTAGTAGAGACTGGGTTTCACCATGTTGGCCAGGCTGGTCTCAAACTTCTGACCTCGTGACCTATAGAGTTATTCACAATAGACAAAAGTAGAAAAACCAATCAACCAACATTAGTCCATCAACTAATAAAGAGATAGATGTCATCTATTCTCATGATAAAATGTTTGGCAAAAAAAAGGAATGCAGTACTGGCACATGCCACCACATGGAGGAACCTCTAAAACAGTGTGATAAATAAAAGAAGCCGCTCACAAAAGGCCACATATCTTATGGTACTATTTATATAAAATGTCCAGAATAGGCAAATCTACACAGACAGAAAGAAAATTAGTCATTCCAAGCTGCTGTGGAAGGGAAATGGGGAATGACAGATAATGCATATAGAGCTTCTATTTACACTGATGAGAATGTTCTGAATTACATTATGGTAATTATTGTATAACTTCATACTTTGAACAGGTAAATGTAGTATGTAAATTATATCTCAGTAAAGCTAAGATAATATTAAGATGTCAATTGATTTTTTCTTATTTCTTAACAAGAGTACAGTGGATATTTCCAGAGGCTACATGAGATATCACTGCAGATTAATATAAGATCAGATATAAAAATTCTAATGTCTTCTTCTAAACTAAATAATAAAGAGATTTGCAAAAGTATAAAATAGTGCTTTAAAAAATGTAAAACAATGTCTTGAAAAATATATTTGTTTTTCATAAAACGTGTTACTTTTTGTCAACATATATGTAAGTTTATTACGTGTAAATGAATTAATAAATATTTTTAAAATGTTCTGAGCTTTCATTTCTAATACAGTAAATATATAAAGATGTTGTTTACATAAACAAAAGCTCTTTGGTGTCTTCAATGATTGTTAAAAATGTAAAATTACTCTGAAAGCAAAATATCTGAAAACTGTGAAAACGGGCTAATAAAAAAACAAATGAATGGCTGCAATAGATAGTATAAGAGTGTGTCACCTTTCTATTTCATATACTGTGGCTGGAAGATGAATATAAATTATACTGTAAGAAAATCTTCTTTTTCATATATTACAATGCATGAATGTTACAATGAAACTTTCTGATGATTACAGAAACATGAAAATAGAAAAGGGAAAATTATTTTTAGTGTAGTTTAGTTTGTATTGTTTTGATTCACTAAATGATCATAAAGGCAATGGAGCAAAGATATTGCTATCTTTTCAGACATCTTTTTCTCTGCAAAATCTCTCCATGAAATAATTAATGGTAATGAAATACTTTGAAAATGAATGTATGGTATAGTTGTCTTTTGTGATCAAAGACAGCTCTACTTATGAACATAGCAAAGGGCATAATTCAAGGACAGTAACTTCAGCCAAGAGGAGAGATATTTTCTGAGTAACTTTGAATATTAAGTTTAGTCCAAAAAACATTCAACTAGGAAATAAATACTCAGGAATGCACACATATCTTAGGTGAAAATACACAGCCGATGAAAGACACTATATGATGGTTCTTAGTATTTGTCGCTTTTTAAAAATTATACAATTATAGGCAAATTCTAATAAAACTCTGATGAAATTTCAGATCTAGACTTCACTCTGCCACTTAAAAAAAAAAAACTGATTTAAACTTCTTATACCATTTTCCAACCTGTGAATTCATAAAAATGATGCAAATGTCATCAGAATTCTGAAAGACTTAAGCAAAAACTGGAGTTCAATAAATATTTAGCTTTTTCCATGGCCACTTTGTATTATATAGATAGGGCAATCAAGGCATTAAAGAGTAGCAACTTGCCCAAGATAATACAAGTACTAGTAATAGGTGCCAGCACAGTTATTAGTTCAAATTTTATTTTAAATATCCTAACCCATTTTCCAACACTCCACTTTATTTGTGAAGTGAAAAGAATTGCACAAATATAAGCTATTCTGATTACAAAAGTAAAATAAAATTAAAAGGCACTTTTTTGTTGAATTGAAGAATCATAAAATTATATGACTAGAAAGTTCTCCTAATGGCTGTTTCAGGACTGTACTCAGATCAACTCCAACTGTTATCGTCTGCCTGTTTTCAATGAAAAAATTCAAATTCCAGTATTTAACAACTTGCTATAATATTTTTATTTTTATTTTTACTTTTCTCAATGAAAATTGAGATTGCTTCTACTAAGGCTATAGTATTCACAAACAACATATTCTTGGACTTGAGGCACCCTGTTCAGAGTCCTTTCATTTTACAAAGTCACATAAGTTGAGATTAGTCTCTCATATTGTCCTAAGTCTCATTGTGCATGCAAGGTGCAACACTATTCCTTATTTAATGAGGTAAAAATCTCAGTTTCAAGGACAAATGACTATTCTCCATCAAAAGCTGAAATATTCTATACACCTTGGTTGGCCCAGTGGGACTGAATAGCAAGAGTGAGTTATGAAGGAAGGAAGGAAAGGAGGGAGGGAAAGGGAGAGGGAGGGAGGTGGGGAAGGAGGGAGGGGAGAGTGTTCCATGATGGGAATGTGGAGGTAAATGAAACATTGATGGAGTTGAAAAGAGGTAGATACACTGAAAGGCCTAACAACTAGTATTACATACCATGCCAATGTTTTTAAAGAAGAAAAAGTTCAACTAGTTAATATTTTAAGATGTTGTTATAAAACACTCTCGGCCGGGCGCGGTGGCTCAAGCCTGTAATCCCAGCACTTTGGGAGGCCGAGGCGGGTGGATCACGAGGTCAGGAGATCGAGACCATCCTGGCTAACATGGTGAAACCCCGTCTCTACTAAAAATACAAAAAACTAGCCGGGCGTGGTGGCGGGCGCCTGTAGTCTCAGCTACTCGGAGGCTGAGGCGGGAGAATGGCGTGAACCCGGGAGGTGGAGCTTGCAGTGAGCCGAGATCGCGCCACTGCACTCCAGCCTCGGCGACAGAGCGAGACTCCGTCTCAAAAAAAATAAAAAATAAAAAAAAAATAAAAAAAATAAAACACTCTCAATTTCCTATAAGTTGCAGACTTGGCAATTTTCCAGTCTTCATTACCTCAGGGCAACAAGTATTTGGAGCTGAGTTGTGACTATCATCTTTGACTGGAGTGACTTCTAAAAGTATAATCTGCAGAACACTGGGTCTCTGATACCCTTTCAACATGTTCATGAAGTCAAAACTATTCTCACAGTTATACTAAGATGTCATTTACCTTTTTCCCTGAGTTGACGTTGCCATTTATGAAACAATAGCAATAATGAGTAAAAATGCTGTCCTGCAAGGAGTCATCAAAATAGTGGCCCAAACTGTACTGGTAGTTTTCTTCATTGCTACACACTCATAATTTAAAAATACATATGGTTTCACTTTAAAATGTCCTTGATAAAGCATTAAAAATGTGAATTTTATTAAAACTCATCTCTTGCTTATGCATGGAATAGTCTGTGTAATAAAATGGGAAATATGTAGAAAGCAGCTCTGAAGCATACCACTCTATCATGTTTGTCTTGAAGAAAAGCACTAGTACAATTACTTGCGCTGCAAGCTGACTACCTGCTTCATTCATGCAACGCTGCTTTACTAGAAAGACTCACAGACAAACTGTGGTTATTGAGGCTGGGTATTTGGCAGACATTTTCTCTAAAGTGAACAACAAGAGTTTCATTTAAAGGACAATATCTTACTATGTTTTATAAGAAATGTGTCAATCTTTGGAATATCTGCATAACTCAGTATACCAACATTGTCCCAATGAACAAAATCTCAAGCAACAAAACCATGCATGGGTATCAGCCCCATTCAAAGTACAAAATGTAATGGAATAGACTGTGAAGAGTTAATTGTTATGATTTCACATTCCAGAATGCAACAAACTTCTAAGAAGCTACTACTTGTCATAAATTGATGCTAATCTTGCTATAGTACAGAGGAAGACAAGTAAATTTTATATGTAAGTGGTATCATTTTCATTCATATTGAGTAGATTGAATAGGCAAGTGGACTTCACATGTATAAATGTCATAGATTTACACACCCAACAAACAGCCATATGGAAGGATGTGTGAGATTATCTCTCCTGGATAGACTCCCACTCCTGCGGGGGGTCACTCCTTGATTGGAAAATGATGTTGCTAATCATACTCATGTTTGTCTTATGTTAGTTACTAATTCTAGGATGCAAAGCCAGAATTCGAGCAGTGACCACCTTATCTGACAGACCTGTTGCTACATACATCTGTACTCTTCAATCAACAAAACATGATGCTGAAAACAGAAAGGGGGAGATGTAGGAGTTCAGTCAGGGTGGTGAGAAAAATTATAGAAAGATGCAAACATTCTTGGAAGGCCAGAAGGTTTTACAAAAGCTTTGGGAAAGGGTTATGGCTGAAGGCAGCCTGATCCTCTTACCTTGACCTAATAGTAAAAAGCAAGTAACAAACGAATGTAGCGGAGTTTATCTAACTAGCTTGCTTACTCATGTGGTCCTAAGAACAACCTTTGATCATCTGTGGGTGCATGACTGCTCTCTACTTGGTGGGTCGGCAATACTAATTACTCTCTAGGTAATTTTTTTGTTTGTTGACTTGAGACCTTTGTCATTTAATCTGTACGAAATAAATGTGAGCTTTGCCAGCTATATCGAGGCCACTGTAGACTCTGGCAGCAGAGCCCCTTAGCCATGCCGACAGGCAAAAATATCTGTGTCAGTGTACATCTTTCATCCAACGCTTGGTCAGGGTCTGCATGTCAGACCCGGCAGTGTATAGTTTATATTTTAAACAAAGACAGTAACAGCTGTTTCCCAAAGCAGACTTCCTTCTTGCCTGGAAATTAGATTGCCTTTATAGGACTAACAGTAGCCACAAGATTAGAAATTATGATTTAGGAGTCATGTAGATGGAGGCTAGAAGATTCTGACTCTCCCTAAACTGCTCCTAAGATTAGTGCTTGAGATATTTTGCAGCCCCTGCACTAGTTCGATCAGTGGGCACCACCCAGATCAATAAACTGGCTTGCCTGATCTTGTGGCCCCCACTCAGGAACTGACTCAGCTCAAGAAGACAGTTTTGACTCCCAGTGATTTCATCCCTGACCAATCAGCATTCCTGGCTCACTAGCTTCCCCCTATGCACCAAGTTATCCATAGAAACTCTGTTCCCTGAATGCTTGAGGAGACTGATTTGAGTAATAATAAAGCTCTGGTCTCCCACACAACCAGCTCTGTGTGAATTACTCTTTCTCTGTTGCAATTCCCCAGTCTTGATGAATTGGGTCTGTCTAGGCAGTGGGCAAAATGAACCACTTGGGCAGTTACGATGTCCTCAGTGCCAAGACCAGAAGCTTCAATGCAGAATCAAGCCAAGTATGGCCCCTTCTTCCATGACTCAACATTGCCTCTTGGCTATTTTAGGAGGGGTTGAATCCTCCAGGCATAGTCTTTACAGTTCTGTCTTTCAGGTCCTGAGCTCTACAACTGATATGTAAATTCAGGACTCAGACAGGCTGTGACCCTCATTGGTATCTGGAATGCCACATGGCCACCTGAGACCCAGGATTACTGAAAATGACATTGGGAAAGGTATTTGTGTCATAGTTTCAAAATAATTTGTAGTAATTCAAAAATCTTAAAGTCATGTTATGGTAAATTAAATAATAAAAATATCTAAGTCATTTGTAAAATATTACATCATTAATTATTTAAAATAAGTTAAAGTTTAATACCTTGGCCAATTATTTTTATATGGCATAGAAAATCTAATTATATTTACATCTGTAAGTAAACAAAATTTTATGAAACATTTTTCTATAAAATTATAAAATTGTTTGTTCTACAAATCCTGATATATAACCATTCAAAATTACTTCCTAAGGATTTTTTTTTAATTAAGTTTACTAAGAGTTAATGTAGTTAATATGTATAATTAAAACTATTAGAGATAAGAAAATTCTTTATAGAGAGTATGCAAACAAAAGCAAGATATACTTTTGATTAGAAAAGTTGTAAAGGCCTAAAAATGTGTTTGTTAAAAATTTTTATCTAGTTTGAAGTTACTTAAAGGTTGTTTCAGATAGAAAAAATAAAAGGTGTTTAAATAAAACTAAAACATAAAAAGTTGAAAAAATTTAAATTATAAGAGATTACAAAAGGCATAAACCATTTGTATTATCATAAGATAATCTGGTATGGCCAAAATTAACAGAGATTTAATTAATTTATTTATACAGTTTTACTAAAATTGACTTTATTGATTATATATAAATACAGAAGTAAAACGTATTTTTCTCTGTTGAACAAAAATTACATGAAGTGTTAATAAGTGTCAGTAAAATACTTCTGTTCACCTTTTGAGTAAATTGCAAACAATAAAAAAAGAGTGAAGATAGAAAAAGAAGCAGATTCTGTCTCATTTTATCTCTCTCGGGTTTTTAGAATATTTAGAAAACTGTGCCACCTATTAAAGCATAAAGATTTTTGTTTTTAAAAATCTTTTAACACTTTGGTAAAATGAATCACTATTATTTTATAGTGACCTGTGATTCTACTTTGATTAAGTGTTTAAATTTTTTTTTTTTGCAGTCTTTCTGCTCCTTAGCTCAGCTAGGTCTGACTTCTTGTCTCACAACCAGGAAGACTTAGGTGCACATTTTTCTATAAAATTATAAACACTGGAGAGTGAGTGGAGTGAAAATTATTAAGCAAGAGGGAAGCTCTCAGCAAAGAGGGAGTGTGGGGTGTGGTTCCCCTACCCAAAGGTGAGAAAGTCTTCTGCATGGCTGGGTCCAGGGCCTTTTACATACTCAGAATGGGGAGTTGCTGATTGGTTTGTGAGTATTCAAAAAAAGCTTAAAGCAAAGATACCGCTTAAAGATGGGCACCTTAAAGAAGAAAATAAAAAACCAATTAGGAAAGGGTAAGTATATTTTAAACAAATGAAGGATGGGCATCAATTAGAGGAAAGCACACCAACCCGTAAGAGAAGTTCTCAATTCAGTCCAAGGGTTTAACTTTTAGCTTGGCTTTCGGGTTTTAAACTGTCTTCAGCTTGGAGGTGGGATTTCACCAGGGACCCCTCCCTATCTGCTTAAGCATTTGACTGCCTCCAGCCGCTGTCATTCTGACATATTTGAGAGGCTTCCAAAAAACAAATTTCAATCCGAAAAGTAGGTCTTTTTTAAATTCTAACTTTGGAATGCTAGAGAGGGCCCCTGAAACATCTAAAAGAGAGAAAAAGTATAATTTGATATGTAAAATTATATGAAATGAATTTCCAAATAATAAATGTTTAATCTTCTTTGAGTTATATTTTATTAAACATGTTATTCATATATGCTCAAAAATTGTATGGGATTCCTAAAATTTTGATATGTTTGGGTATGTACTATCAGTCACAATTATTGTTATTATATTACATTATTA
>NW_012105165.1:1063228-1073077 GCF_000951045.1 Mandrillus leucophaeus
TTTTTTTTAATTAAGTTTACTAAGAGTTAATGTAGTTAATATGTATAATTAAAACTATTAGAGATAAGAAAATTCTTTATAGAGAGTATGCAAACAAAAGCAAGATATACTTTTGATTAGAAAAGTTGTAAAGGCCTAAAAATGTGTTTGTTAAAAATTTTTATCTAGTTTGAAGTTACTTAAAGGTTGTTTCAGATAGAAAAAATAAAAGGTGTTTAAATAAAACTAAAACATAAAAAGTTGAAAAAATTTAAATTATAAGAGATTACAAAAGGCATAAACCATTTGTATTATCATAAGATAATCTGGTATGGCCAAAATTAACAGAGATTTAATTAATTTATTTATACAGTTTTACTAAAATTGACTTTATTGATTATATATAAATACAGAAGTAAAACGTATTTTTCTCTGTTGAACAAAAATTACATGAAGTGTTAATAAGTGTCAGTAAAATACTTCTGTTCACCTTTTGAGTAAATTGCAAACAATAAAAAAAGAGTGAAGATAGAAAAAGAAGCAGATTCTGTCTCATTTTATCTCTCTCGGGTTTTTAGAATATTTAGAAAACTGTGCCACCTATTAAAGCATAAAGATTTTTGTTTTTAAAAATCTTTTAACACTTTGGTAAAATGAATCACTATTATTTTATAGTGACCTGTGATTCTACTTTGATTAAGTGTTTAAATTTTTTTTTTTTGCAGTCTTTCTGCTCCTTAGCTCAGCTAGGTCTGACTTCTTGTCTCACAACCAGGAAGACTTAGGTGCACATTTTTCTATAAAATTATAAACACTGGAGAGTGAGTGGAGTGAAAATTATTAAGCAAGAGGGAAGCTCTCAGCAAAGAGGGAGTGTGGGGTGTGGTTCCCCTACCCAAAGGTGAGAAAGTCTTCTGCATGGCTGGGTCCAGGGCCTTTTACATACTCAGAATGGGGAGTTGCTGATTGGTTTGTGAGTATTCAAAAAAAGCTTAAAGCAAAGATACCGCTTAAAGATGGGCACCTTAAAGAAGAAAATAAAAAACCAATTAGGAAAGGGTAAGTATATTTTAAACAAATGAAGGATGGGCATCAATTAGAGGAAAGCACACCAACCCGTAAGAGAAGTTCTCAATTCAGTCCAAGGGTTTAACTTTTAGCTTGGCTTTCGGGTTTTAAACTGTCTTCAGCTTGGAGGTGGGATTTCACCAGGGACCCCTCCCTATCTGCTTAAGCATTTGACTGCCTCCAGCCGCTGTCATTCTGACATATTTGAGAGGCTTCCAAAAAACAAATTTCAATCCGAAAAGTAGGTCTTTTTTAAATTCTAACTTTGGAATGCTAGAGAGGGCCCCTGAAACATCTAAAAGAGAGAAAAAGTATAATTTGATATGTAAAATTATATGAAATGAATTTCCAAATAATAAATGTTTAATCTTCTTTGAGTTATATTTTATTAAACATGTTATTCATATATGCTCAAAAATTGTATGGGATTCCTAAAATTTTGATATGTTTGGGTATGTACTATCAGTCACAATTATTGTTATTATATTACATTATTATAGGCCACAGAAATAACTAAATTTTCCTATGAATTGCATCTTTATGCCCATTTAAAGTCATTTCCACAGTTAATTGCTTAATTCTGATGCAATTTCTGAAAAAGTCACAAGCAAGCAAGATCCTAGAGCATTGTATCTTTAAGGAGGTTCATGAAAAGATAGAAAAGATTCTGGAAAGCACTCTTGGGTACAAGTATTTGAAAACTTTAGGATCATATCATTTAGACTTGGTAAGGATTCCCAAAACTCCAATAAAAAGATAGACTGGTTTATAAAACTGGTAAACCAAGTAGTATAAGGATTAATTGAATGCCAAGAAAATACTGTTACATTTTGATGTTAAATCAGCCAGTACCAACATTGTTAAGATGGGCAATTTGAATGAATTCAATGTTCCAAGTCAAATTATCTATGGTGACCCATCTAAAAAAACAGTGCTATGCACCTAAATTAGAAAAAACAAAATTGATATTTAGGATTTATGCCCGGGGTTAAGCATGGATCCTTGGAGAGCCTTTATGGCCACCTGGTATTTCCTGAGTCCTTAAATCTTCCATTACTAAAAGCTCTGAATTTCATGACTCATCATGGAACAGACAAAATAGTCCAAAATATATGTAAATATATAGTTGCAGTGACTATTTCAAGTTGCTAAAATAATTTATGACCAATGTTTTGTTTTACAATCCCATAATACTGGGCCAATGATCAAAACTTTAGGTATACTTTGCTACCTGATGGGTCATTTAAATATTTATAAAGGAATTGTATTCAGTTGTCATTTCAATGCATATTTCTGTTTGTATAAAAGTTTTCCGATGCAAGAGGGCTGACATTATAACAGTAGCTACAAGGTTATTAGGAAATATGTTTTCCTCATAGAACATTCCTGGAGAAATCTCCAGTGATAAAAGTACTTGTTTCACTAGACAAGTTGTAAAACAGTTAAGTAGGATATTATAAATACAATAGCATTAGGCAAAGCTAGCTGCATTGATTGTATTGCCTTGGTAAAAAGTATTGTAAATTAATGGTAATCAGATCCACTTCCAGTGGAAGATATAAGTTGATCTCAGATGAAATAGTCACTGGAAGATCCATGCACCAAATAATAGAAACTCATGTATCTTTCACTCTTAAACTCTAATATAGCTAAAGGCTTTAATGCATCATGCCAAAGTGTATTTTAACCAGTGAAAGAAAGCTTTTTGTGATCCACTAACTAAGGATAATCAAACTTTTCACAATCTAGAACCTGGAGATTGGGTCTTCTGAGATTGACATCAGAGAAAGACCATACTTGCCATCCACACTGCAGCAAAATGTCCTGGACATTGGACCTTGGGTTTATAATCTCAGAACTCAGAAGAGCCCCTCCAGACTCTGGAAACTATATCCCTATCAGAGACCTTAAGGTAAAGCTAGCCAGGAAAATTTCTCCCTAGAAGTAGATGACATCCCAGACATGAACAGCCTTTTCCTAAGGTCACAAGTCATAACTTCTCTGCTATAATGAGATTCTTATCTCTCAATGTTTCCATTGCCTACGCCTTTATGAATGTAGAACTGAAAAAGGGGTCTCTTGTGTGCTCTCATGGGGTATACTTTTATTTTTGGAGGATTTCACAACCAATTTTATACATGGATAAACTTACACCTTGACAGATGGAAGAGGAAAGGCCAATGTGGGCACGAAATTTTAATAGTACCTTTGCGGCTTTATAATCAGTCAGAAAAAGAACATTGATCCACTCCTGTTAACCTACATCACAGGTTAAAAAGAACATTGCCAGGAGGCCTTCACTCTTCTGGATGGACATCATTTGTTAGGTCTCTTTCTCTACGGTTTGGAGTAATTATGGCAGTGATTAGAAATTTATCCCTCATAATAGGCTCTATAGAAGATTCTACTGAAAAGACTGTGGTAGCACAATGTATTTTAAGTTCCCTTGCTAAAATTGTGTTATATAATAGAATTCCTGTAGATTACTTGCTGACTAAACAGAAATAGCTGTGTAGTTACTGATGCTTTTAGTTGCACATAGAGGAATACATCAGGTATTATAGAGATTCAGTTGTAAAGAGGTAATGAACAAGCTGCTTGTTTAAAATGAGTTGACTCTTTAGCTCATTCTTTGATCCATTTGATTTTAGTTGGTTTCATTCACAGGGACTTTTGCTAAGGAGCATACTCCAAACTCTTGGTGTTATCCTCCAGACAATCATAATAGTAGTCTCAAGAATTAAGAATAGTAGTCTCAAAATCAAGAATATAGTCTAGTGGGCTATAGTTTTAAGTATTTGAATGCAGCCATCTCTAGGATATCAAATGGTCTGTCTTTGACTGGAATGACAAAACTCAAATAAATGTGTGGCCACGAGGACACAGTAACTTCTGAAAGACATACTGAGACTAGAAACCCCAAATAATGGTAACTGAGGGTGGCACTATGCCCTAAGTTTTTACTACACTGTAACCTAAGAGATAACCTGAACAAAAGGTGGGAATTTTTTAATAAAATCATGGGAGGCCATTGTTTTTAACTGAGCTCATGTGCTAGGCCCAAACAGACACGACCAAACTAACATAAAGTCATCCATGCCAAATGTGACATAATTAAACTGAATCTTTAAGGCAAAAGATAGATCCTAAAACAAACCAGCCTTTTTTTTCTTCAAAAAACAGGTGATTTCAGCACAAGAAGAACCCATCTAACTCTTACAAAAAATAACTTGAAGTCTGTGTTAGTCTGTTTTCACGTTGCTGATAAAGACATATCCAAGACTGGCAATTTACAAAAGAAAGAGGTTTAATGGAATTACAGTTCCACATGGCTGGAGAACCCTCACAATCATGGAGGAAGGCAAGGAGGACCAATCACGTCTTACATGGATGGCAGCAGGCAAAAAGAGAGCTTGTGCAGGAAAACTCCCATTTTTAAAATAATCATACCTCATGAGACCCATTCGCTATCATGAAAGCAGCATGGGAAAGACCTAACCCCATGATTCAATCAACTATCACTGGGTCCCTCCCACTACACATGGGAATTATCAGAGCTACAAGATGAGATTTGGGTGGAGACACAAAGTCAAACCATACCAAACCATCTTTTTTCCCCACATTAAAAAACCATTGTCCTGTTATTTCTTAGTGGAATTTGAGACCAAATAAGTACATTTATGACGGTAACAGAGTGACATCAATACCTAAAGTTTTGGTTTATCTCTTAAAATTGAGAAGATGACCAAAAGGGTAATTGTAAAATTAAATTTAGCCTAAAGTTGCATCCTTACATATTTTAAGTTCAGCCTAAAGATTTCTCTGTACATAGTAAACTGCCACCTTGGAAGCATAAACAGACTGTAACCTACTCTTGTGTTAATCACAACATTTCAGCCAATTGAGGGTGATGTACTTTTCAAACCATGTTCAAATAAGGCCAAACCATAACCAATCTGGCTGTTTCTGTACCTCACTTTCATTTTCCATAAATCACTTTTCTTTTTATGCCCATAAATCTTCCACATGATTGCACTGGACTCTGAGCCTGCTCTGGCTCAGGAGGCTGCCTAATTCATGGATTGTTCTTTGTTCAATTAAAGTCTGCT
Organism: Mandrillus leucophaeus; assembly: GCF_000951045.1. NCBI lineage: Eukaryota > Metazoa > Chordata > Mammalia > Primates > Cercopithecidae > Mandrillus > Mandrillus leucophaeus. Next base: position 1,068,385 of record NW_012105165.1, read on the forward strand.
AAATTTAACTTATCTGAGGTCCTTCTTTTAAATGAGAAATAAGCAAGTGTGATGAAAGAAATTTCAACATATTCTCTGCTCTCCTACTTTCTCTTCTGTCAGAGGATGACTAAAACAGGACATTTGATTGAGATTGGCACTTGTTCCCCTGGAGACATAAGAAGTAACTGATAGTGATTCTTAACAAGAATAGTCCCAGTGGTAGAGAAAGGGATTGCCTTAGCACAGAAAGGAGGAGTCATTAGTTAAAAAGCAGGAAAGATACCTCTATAATCTGAACACCTTTTCTTAATACTGATTGAATACGTATACTGCCTCTAAAAACAACCTTGTTAAGTGAAAGGGCAGGCTGTCATCTTCCATTGGTGATAAAACTCAAGTTGGAAGAGAAAGTCAAATAAGAAGATACAGATTTTATTTTAGCTATGGAATTAGAGACTTGATAAAGGGGATTAGTGCACCTAGAGCTAAGAATGCTAACATTTATAAAGATTTCTGGACTCACACTTGGGAAGTAGTATGAGAATGGATGCAGAGATGGGGTTTGTAGAGATGAGTTTGTAAGTCAAAAATAAAATCCTAAGCCTCCCGACTGCCTGAATGGATCTCTGGACCAAAGGAACCAAAGAAAAAATGAAAACTGAATGCCCAGCCATGATGGAAGGGAGGTCGAACACACCTTGCTATACACCTTCCTTTTTTGTAGTTTAAGCACAAATGACCAGCATTAACTTTAAAAGAGATATTATAAGACTGACAGAACAGACTCTCTGGCAATAAAATACTAAATTCAAACGTGACTCCAATATAGCATCACATGCCAGATAGCTGACCCTGAAGGAAGTCAAAATATTTTACCCCAAAATATGTTTCTTTAATATAATTTGAATGGCTCTGCAAAGCAATCTTTTGTGAGAGAAAATTCCATCTGTAGGGAATCTCCATTAATACAGTCAGGCCTTTTCTGAATCTAGGAGATATTAACTAAGAGTCTGATACCTTTCAAAAGGAGGCAGTTAGTATCCATTCTCTCTGTAGTCTGTTACCTAGAGGCTTCATCTTCATAACAAAAACCTTGGTTTCCACAACAACCCCTATCTTAACTCTTGCATTTCTTTCTACTTACTTCAAGTTTTTAGAGAAAGCTTAACTCTTTCAACTAAGTGGCAATCAGAAAATATTTGAATGCATCTGTGACCTGTAAACCCTTCCTCTTCAAGATCTCACTTCTTTGGGCCAAATGGATATATATCTTTCATGTATTAATTTATAATTTTACCTACAATTCTCATTTCTCTCAAATGTATAAAACTATACATTTTTTTATATAAAAAATATATAGAGGCAACTGGACTGCCTCTGGTACACTTTTTCTCGACCTCTTGAGACATTTCCTGGGGCATGGTCACTCATGCTGGCTCAGAATAAACCTCTTTAGATATTTTGAAGAGTTTGTTCTTGTTATTTGTCTACATGGTGACTGAAAAGTATTCCTGTGACAGGGATTTTTCATAGTAAAGGGTTGCTAAGGAGTGATTACCTGCTTGTGATACAGTAAAACTGAATTTTGCAATTTTTTTGTGTGTGTTATAGAATACCTGTTCATTGAAAGGGGAGGACTGAGCTTCTGTAAACTCCTGTATTTTACAGCAAATTAGAAAATGCAGAATATTTTGGAATTTGTTATACGAATATTTGGAATTTGTTATACGAACTTGAAATACAGAGATGAGGAATGTGGCTTCTGCCATCATGATGCTCAGTGTTAGCATAACATGCAGAGGAGAGCAATTATAAAATATGTAATATATATTACATACATATGTTCAGTGCTGTAATAAAAACACACAGGGTGCTCTGATAACAAAAAGGGGAGCATCCAGTCCAGTCTAGAGCACTATGTTAGTTTGGGTTAATCCAGGAAACTGCACATAAAATGTAACCACTAGGCTGTGACTTCAATAGTTCATAGTATTTAGGTGCAGAGGGAGCAAATGCAATCTGCAGATGGAAGAAATGGAAGTTCTATTAAGAGAAAGGCAATTGGTTAAGCTGGATAGATGTAAAGAAAGAATGAATATTACAAAGAAAAACTGGCCAGTAGGTAGGTTATATCATGGGACCTATTTTAAGAGGTCTGTGTATATTCTAAAAATACAAAACTTACAGCAATGATTTTACAAATTGTTTGTACTAAGTTTATTATAAAAAGGGTACATTCCTACTTAGTCCTCATTAAGTCTTTACACTTGGTCACACAATTGGGTATTTAATGGGTATGGTGAACAAGTATTTTATTTTAATAAGTCACTGGTCATATATTTTATGACCCTAAGTAGTTGTGTTAAAACACCATACTCTGTTTACACTCTTCATATTTTATGGAATTCATGGAATATTTATTTGGAGATATGATTATCATTTAAAAAATGATGCATACTATACTTTTTGTGAATGACTCTTGAAAGATTTCCTATTTTTGTACGTTTATGTGTTCCACTAAATTCATCAACAAAGATATTTTAAAGCCTGTATCTCTGAGACACGATATAAGTGACTATAAAAAAATTATTCCAATGTCTTTATTGCTACTTAAAATTTTATGCTTATAAAGTAATTACACGTCCCATTGCTTTGGTCTTTAGATTAATAAAATAAATTTTAACATGTCTAATTAAAAGAAGAAGAATTTTCTTTCAGTCTGTATTTCTAATCTTTATAATTGATTTAAATTAATGAAAATGAAACACTGAAACCCAAAACAAATACCAAAATGAAACCTTAATCTTTGTTTTCTTTATGTTCCTTTAATTTCTGAAACCATGAACTTTAAAAATGGCCAGTTTGTTATATACAAATATTTTTAATATATGTTTATCCTGACATTTTAAAAATATAAATTTCTGTTAGAGTAGAAGGCTTCTGACTATTTAAGGAAAACATCATTCTAATTATATAAAATATATTTTAATTGAAGGTTTAAGGAAAGGAAATACACATAAGTAAACCTCATATTTGCTGTCATCTTTCTTCCTATTGTCAGGCTACATTAAATTTGTATTTACAAAGTTCTACAAGATCAATGTTTTGATATGTTTGTTCAACATTTCACAACAAATGTGACTGATTTGATAGCAAATAAAATTGAATTTAAAATTGTGAACTGCCAGTCATCTCAAAGATTACTTGACCTGTTATATTATTTTATAATATAGTTTAATAATGTTTAGTCCTGTCTTCTGTTTCTTTTTTATTATGTATAGAGAGGTCTAAGTACGATGTTTTTCTTTCCATTTCGTACTTTGCCTCATTATTTTTGAACTACTATTTTTTAAAGAAAACTGTCTCCAATTCCATCTTTAAAACATAAAGGAACAACTGTGTAAAAGTAGACTACTAAAGATTTGTGATGGCCCTTTTGATTTTAGTGCTTTTTAGGAGACCATGAAGAGCTAAAGTTCATATGTTATGAATGCTTCAGAAAATTGGATTTTCAAAGTATAGAACCAAAATGTTAAAGATATAACATGCTAAATCCACACAGATATTAACCCCTAAGACATATGGTAGCCCTTTGATTCTGGGTTTTATAGATTTTTGTACTAAAGATAATTTTGACATAGAAAGCTATATTGTAGTTGGTTACAAACTGTCCAGTCCCTGATGTATAATAAACTGTTCTCTACCAGATAGAATGCATGTTTACAATACTCAATTAATACATCTGGCAGACTTTAATTGCATTAGCTTTGTTGCACCAGAGGTGGCATAACTTTCATGTGAGATAATTAGGTTTGCTCAATTTAAACAGACACATTAATGCAGCTCAGCAAGGCTCAATTAAATCTGTTTCAAAGCAAAATCACAATATGAGGCATTGTGGGTAATGTTATGCAAATTATCATATTGGCAGAGAAACTGAGTAAGGTTTCAACAGTGCCTATTGGCATAAAATGAATTTCTCCATTTGGAATATCAAGGCAAAAACAGCAAGATGCCTGTGTTGCAATTTCCCTTTTTTAGGGCTTATCAAAGTGGTACAGCTGTTGACCTAGTCAAATAAATTGTTTTGTCACTTTGGTTTCCTTTAAGTAATATTTTAAAGTTTTCATGATAACCAAAGTATGTATTGTTTCAAAATCTAAACACAATTTGTCTTCTAGGTACCAGACATAATCAAAGATTAATCTTTATCTTTATTATTCCTCCATTTCCAATAAGGGTGTTGATTAATAAGCAAGGTAATGCAGATCTAACCTTATTTAGATACATTCAGTGACCATTCTTAATGGGTGGCAACTTTAATTTGTTTAAGTCTATGTATAATACTGCTAGGCAGTTGAAGAAAATATCAATATTCTTACTCTAATTATATACATGAATATTACTAAAATTATCCATCACATGCCAGGAATTTTTGCAACAATAACATTTTAATTTGACTTCATAATTGAAATGTCTACTTTAAGAGGATTCTGATTTTATTAAGTGTTTGAACTTTCAATACATTAAAAATATAATTCATACAGCCAACAGACACATGAAAAAATGTTCATCATCACTGGCCATCAGAGAAATGCAAATCAAAACCACAATGAGATAACATCTCACACCAGTTAGAATGGCAATCATTAAAAAGTCAGGAAACAACAGGTGCTGGAGAGGATGTGGAGAAATTGGAACACTTTTACAC
>NW_012105165.1:1073948-1110475 GCF_000951045.1 Mandrillus leucophaeus
AATTTTTATTTTCTTTGTATCATATGCACAAATACAAGCATATTTAAATAAACATATAAAGATGTATAAAACATTTATAAGTAAAATATGTATTAAGTATGTAAAATACATATTGCACAGGCTCTATCATATATGCATGTGTGTGTGGATTATAAATTAGTTCTATGGAGGAAAATACGAAATCCTATCTGCCCTCATTCCACTACATAGAAATAGCTCCCCTCTTTTAGCTTGCTCGATAGGCAGATACGATCACATTATTATTCTTTCATTCTGACTCATTTTGAAAAATATATTCAAAATTAAAAATTTCAGGGGCCTGTTAATGTTCGTTTTAAATAATACTCAAAAATTTATTAGGAATAGTTCATAATAGTTCATAACATCTATATTCTTGAATAATTATTACATAATTTTTCAATAAAACAACAGCAGTGCAGAGATGTGAGCAAATCTGTACCGTCTTTAGGTTAGCAGAAAAAATTCTTATAAATAAAGAGATCAACATGATACAAGAATCATCCTTACAGTGAGGATATGATAAACAGGAACCTAGTGAATAATTTTATAATTTTTTGTTATGATTTTATTGTAGAGTTTATAATTTTTTTAATGAAGGCTATTACAAGAAAATAAAGCTTTGAAAAATGACTCCTAGTACGATAGCATCATTTTGATTATTTACATCGAGCTTGTCCACCCACAGCCCGTGAGCCACATGTATCCCAGGACAGCTTTGAATAAGGCCAAACACAAATTCATAAAATCTCTTAAAACATTATGAGATTTTTTTTTTTTTGAGTTCATCAGTTATCATTAGTGTATGTTATGTGTGGCCTAAGACAATCCTTCCAATGTGGCCCAGGGACATAAAAAGTTTAAACATCCCTGATTTGCATGAAATTGGAACAGTGAACAAACTTAGATAATCATTGTTTCCAAAAGATAAAGAGTTAACAGAAAAAATGCTTTACCCTAGAGATTGTGATCTAATTTTCCATATTAAGGTCCATAAAATTGATGCCTAATGATACTAATAAGTGATATTATTAATAATCTGAATATATAAAATGCCAAAAATATTGTGCTGATAAAGTAAATCACTGCAATATACTTGAGGGAAGTTTTTACATGAGGAAACATAATAATGATAATAAAAACTAAAAATAACAGAAAGATAGCTAAGGTTTCTCATTTTAATCTGCATAGAGTCATTATAAATATTTGTCCCACCATTGAAACATAAGCTCTGCTCTAGCAAAATGCAACAGTTTATGTTACGTTGTATAAAAACATTACAATCTTAGTGTTGTATTTTATTGTTTTTGGTGGTGGTATTGGTAGTGCTGTTTTTTTCTTTTTTAAAAAATAATAAAATAATTTATATGTGTATACATATGAAAACACACATGTATGAATTATCTAGGGTATTTATGTATGTATTCAATAACTATGTATTTGTTTGCTACAATGTAAAAGGCACTTTGTTAGACGTTAGTATATGATGGTGAATCAGACTGAGTCCATGTCCTCAATGAATTTATAGAGTGCACCTGGAACTTTAAAAGAAACCCTCAAATTTTGAGATAATTATAAATTCACTTGCAGTTGTAAGAAATAACAGAGATATTTCTTATATGTTCATTCAACTGTAATGTCTCGTAGAACTATAGTATAATATCAAATCAGAAAATTTACTTTATCTGAGATTTCACCAGTTTTACATGCAATATGTGAGTATGTGTGTATATTTACTTCTATGCAATTTTAGAACATATGTAGATTCATATGACCACCATCATCACAGCTAAAATATGGAACAATTTCATAACATGTAGAGGCTATTTTTAATAAGATATTTTAAAATATTTTGCTTTTTAAACAATTTTGATAAACAATTTCTAAAATATATTACTCAGGTGACTGTTTTAAGAAAATACACACACAATATCACACGATTTTTATAACTTGGAATAAATATTATGTACATATTTTTATTATATCATAAAACATTTATCCACCAGCTTTGTATACAGATCTTTTCTTATCTTTCAATAAATTTCATTTCCCCTGTGTTCATAGTCATTATTCCTAACTCAACATTTTCTTTAGTCTACCATTTGTATGCATTAAGGTAAACTGAAAAATCAAAACTTAAGTCACTGTTGACCTCAAGGGCGGCATATATGGTTTTGGTGCAATGTTTGTATAAAAAAATGTTTTTGTGCCACTGCACTCCAGCCTGGGTGACAGAGTGAAGCCCTGTCTCTATTAAAAAATAGTTTTTTATTATTGCAATTACTTTTTAGGACAAGAAAGTTCAGTCTTTGGATTTCCTTTGCAATTTTGTAATACTCGGGAAAAATCTAACAAAGAATCACAAATTTTTAAAACAAAATAGACCATAAAAACATTTAAAAACAGCGTGTGTTGTTCCCTTCCCTGTGTCTATGTGTTCACATTGTTCAGTTCCCACTTATGAGTGAGAACCTGTGGCACTGGTTTTCTGTTCCTGTGTTAGTTTGCTGAGGATAATGACTTCCAGTTCCATCCATTTCCCTGCAAAGGACATGATCTCACTCCTTTTTCTGGTTGCATAGTATTCCATGGTGTATATAGCTTATGTGAGCTGGGCTTCATACCTAGGTGACGATTTGATAGGTGAGGCAATTGCCATGGCACACGTTTACCTATGTAACAAACCTGCACATAATACACATGTAACCTGGGACTCAAAATAAATAAATAAATAATAAGAGAAAAATATTTAAAAACAGTTTGTACTTGATGGACTAGGATAGAAGAAATGCAGTTTTCTTTCATTTCTTTACAGTAATTTTAGTTACTTATTATACACCCTTGCTTTATTGTATCTTTCGGTAATTGTTTTATTATTTTATCTCTTAGCTTTTTATTGTTCAGTCTCTATGTGCCAAGTAGTAAGCTAGGTGCTTTGTACAGAAGGTGTAAATATCTAGTGAAATAAATAGATATTAATATTTCCAAAGTTATGGCTAGCGTCATAGATGGGTGCATGAGACTGTACAATGAGTGTGTTAACTTAACCTTAAGATTGAAAGAAAGCTTCTCCAAAAAAGCTGTATCTATGTATGACTTGAATAATCAGCAGGCATGAACCAAGGGAAAAATAAGGAAAATACACTCAGGCTTTGAGGTAGAAAGTAATAAACACATATTCAAGAGATGGAAAGAGCTCCTTTATATCTATATGGCACATGAATAAAATGGCAAGGTACTGTGTGAAAATCAATGCACATTTTGGAAGCATATAAGAAGGAAATTGCCTCATACTTGAGTTTTATAGTATTCAAAGCAATTACCCAGTCATATCTCATTTGAACCTACATATTCGATAGATGTGCATACATTTATTGAGAACATACCATTTTACATTGTGTTAATCTGAGTAATATAACTCATGGAGAGTGTCTGCTTTGTTAGGTGAATGCAAATTAGGTTTCAACTTAAGCCAATTTAAACTCAATTACCAAGAATAGTTCGATTTCTGTTATTTCAAAGAAAATTGTAACATAGTAGAAGCAAATGTTCTCTAAGGATTTGTTTAGAGAGAATTCTCATTTAGTATCTTGAGACTTGCCAATTGTGGAAGCACCGATGTGCAATGCGTCTCCACTAAAGAATGTCTAAGACCACACTAATAACCTCAAGGTAATTTATCATGTATAGGATCTCATAAAGAAAGCTCTCATCAGCACTGAGTTACTACTCAACAAATAGAAGACAGTAAGTTTTCAGCCTATTATTATACTTAATTTGTGTTGATTTAAAATGTGATATTAGTATTTTTAAAAATTGATTTTAAACTTTAGATAATTTAGATATTTCAAAACATTAATTTTAGTAAATGAAAGTAATACATACAATTATATTGTTACTAAGCTTATAATTTACACGAAATTGTTTTAATAAGATATGAGGCAGCAGTATAATTTTCTTTAATTTCTAGAAATATGTATCTTATTGCCAAAGTTATTTTTTCTTAAATAGTAGAAGTTCTTTAAAATAATTCTAAAGATCTTGCAAATGACTGATAGATTGATTTGAATCATCGATATAATCTCGTTATAGTAGTCTGATAGTCATTATTTTTTTCCCTGTAATCTTTGCTTTATTTAAAAACACATTTATTATTGGCTTTCTTGAATATATTAGAATATTTTTAAATTATGCATACTTAGAAATGTATTGAACATTAATCATCTCATCAGGAAAACAGAACCAGAAACCTATGTTCAAAATAATTGAATAAATTTTTACTTAAAAATAGGTTTTACATTAAAAGTGTAAGAAAATGACTTTTGGCCGGTTGTGGTGGCTTACGCCTCTAATCCCAGAACTTTGGGAGGCCGAGGCAGGCGGATCACGAGGTCGGATCAGGAGGTCAGGAAATCGAGACCATCCTGGCTAACACGGTGAAACCCAGTCTCTACTAAAAATACAAAAAATTAGCCGGGCATGGTGGCGGGCACCTGTAGTCCCAGCTACTCGGGAAGCTGAGGCAGGAGAATCATTTGAACCAGGAGGCGGAGCTTTCAGTGAGCCGAGATAGCACTCCAGCCTGGGCGACAGAGCCAGACTCCCATCTCAAAAAAAAAAAAAAAAAAAAAAAAGACATTCATTTTTTATTGACCAAGTTATTTAAATTGTTTTGAATATTTGGACATGTAAATTCATTATACTTTTCTAATAAAATAAATATTAGGGGGTTTTGATGGAATTTATTTCTGTCAGAACATTTTGCTTAAAAATAAAATACATAAGGAGTTTATTTTAGAAACTACTTTAGGCTGGGCCCAGTGGGTGCATATATTAATAATTGCTATATAGGCAGGGTGCAGTAATCCTAGCACTTTGAGAGGCCAAGGGAGACAGATCACTTGAGGTTAAGAATTCAAGATCAGCCTGGCCAACATGATGAAACCATGTCTACATTAAAAATATAGTTGGAAAATACAGTCGGAGTGGCTGTGGAAATTTCTTATAATAAAACAACATTAAAGTTTGCTGTGTTGGTTGACTCTTTTTTTCATGAAGATTTCTTTGCAGCATGTGGTGCTGTTTGACAGCGTTTTACCTACAGTAGAACTTCTTTCAAAATTTGAGTTAATTCACTAAAACTTTACTGCTGTTTTATCAACTAAGTTTATTTAATATTTTAAATTTCTTGTTATAATTCCAATAACATTCACATGTTCTTCATCAGGAGTAGATTCCACTTTATGAAACCACATTCTTAGTTCATTTACAAGACTCAATTCTTCATCTGTTAATGTTTTATCATGAGATTGTAACAATTTAGTCACATCTTCAGGCAACCGCACTAATTCTACTTCTCTTGATATTTCACTGTATCTGAATTTACTTCTCTACTGAAGTCCTGAAACCTTCAGAGTCATTCATGAAGGCTAGATTCTATTTTGCATTCCCAACAGCAATGAATGGTGCTTCAATCCTCCTTGAAGGCTGAAACCAACTTCCTTCAAACTTCTGTTAATGTTGATATTTTGACCTCCTACCATGTATCATGAAGGTTCTTAATGGCAAATAGAATGGTGAATCTTTTCCAGAAGGTTTTCAATTTACTTCACCCAGATCTATCAAAAGAATCACTGTCTGTGGCAACCATAAGCTTACAAAATGTATTTTTAAATAAAACTTGAAAGTCAAAATTACTTCTCTATCCATGTGCTACACAATGGACATTATATTAGCAGGCATTAATACAACACTTATCTCCTAGGACCCCTCCATTATTGCTCTTGCATGACCAGGTACGTTGCCAATAAGCAGTAATATTTTGAAATAAATCTTTTACTCTGAGCAGTAGGTCTCAGTGATTAGCCTACAATATTCAGGAAACCATACAATAATTGCATGTGCTGTCATTCAGGCTTTGTTGATCCATTTATAGAGCACACACAGAGTATTTTTGCACAATTTTTAAGGACCCTAGAATTTAAAAACTGGTTAATGAGCACTGGCTTTAATTTAAAGCCATGAGCTACATTAGCTTATAACAAGAAAGTCACCATGTCCTTTGAATCTTTGAAGCAGAGTATTGACTTCTCTTCTCTAGCTGTAAAAGTTCTAGATGGCATCTTCCTTCAATAGAAGGCTGTTTCAACTACATTGAAAATTTTTTGTTTAGAGTAGTCATCTTCATCAATTAACATAGATCTGAATAACTTGCAATAGCGTCCACATCAGCACTTGCTGCTTCACTTTGCACTTTTATGTTACAGAAACAGCTTCTTTCTTTCAACTTCATGAACCAACTTTAGCTAGCTTCCAACTTTTATTCTGCAGCTTCCTCACCTCTGGCAGCCTTCATAGAATTGAGGAGAGTTAGGGTATTGTTCTGGATAAGGCTTTGGCTTAAGGGAATATTGTAGCTGGTTTGATCTTTTATTCAGACCATTAAACCTTTCTCCATACTTACAATTCATGTGTTCACTGGAGTAGCACTTTTATTTCTTTCAAGAACAATTTTGTTTTGTTTCATTTTGCATTCACAACTTGGCTAATTGGTACAGGAGGCCTAGCTTTTGGCCTGTCTCAGTTTTCAACCTTCCTCCTTAGGCTTAATAATTTTATTTTTTTATTTAAGGTGAGAGATGTGTAATTGTTTCTTTCACTGGAACACTTGGGATTCTAATTTCAATATTGTTGTGCTTCGGGACTACAGAAGCTGAGAAGGGGAAGGTAGGGAAATAGTTGGTCAGTTGTGCAGGCAGAACACACATAATATTAATCAATTAAGTTTGCTGTCTTCCACAGGCATGGTTTGTAGTGTCCCAAAACAATTACAATAGTAACACTAATCAGTATTAGTAACACTCATCACAGAACAACATAACAGATATAATAATAATGAAAATGTTTGAAAGGTTGTCAGAATTACAAAAATGTGACACAGAAAAATCAAGTGAAAAGGCACAGTTGGAAAAATGGTGCCTATAGATTCACCGGACACAGTGTTACCATAAACCTTCAATTTGTAAAAAACAAACAAACAAACAAACGAACACAGTATCCGTAAAGCATAAAAAAGTGAAACACAATAAAATGGGGGTTTATTTGTATTTTAGATTAAGATGTTTAATTTCTTTCATTAGCCTTTTTTAGTTTTTCATATGGATATACTGTACATATTTTGATAGATGTATGCCTGCTTTACTTTTTGAGGCTATTATTCTTTTTAATTTTCAAATTTCAATTGCTCATTGCTGGCATATAGCAAAACAATTGACTTTGTATATTAATCTTGTGTCCTGCAAACTTGATATACATTTACTCTTGGTCATTACCAAAAGTTACCAACAGTTATTCCTGTAAATGTATATGAAGCTTGCAGGACACTAACTTAACATACATTTACACCAATAAATCTTGGTAGTTTTCAGGTACCACCAAGAGTTCTTTTGTTGATTCTCGGGGATTTTCAAAATACACAGTCATATAATCTCTGAACAAAAACTAATTTATTTTTCTTCCAATTATATATTTCTTTTATTTCCTTTTTGTTTTTTTTTGCCCTAAGACTCCCAGTAAGGTGTTGAATAGAAATGATGAGAGAAAACATTCTCGCTTTATTTCTGATCTTAGGAGCAAAGTATTCATTCTCTCACCAGTTAAATCTAATATTACTTGTAGATTTTTGTAGGTGTTTTTTGTGAAATAGGAAATCTTTCCAGTTTCTAGTTGACTGACAGTTTTTGTCATGAAGGGGTATAAAATGCTTTTTGCCAGATGCACTTTATGCATCAATTGATATTACAATATGGTTTTTATTCTTTATTCTACTGATGTGACAGATTACATTGATTGGTTTTTGAATTTTTATCCAGTTTTACATGCTTGAAAAAATCCCCACTTGTTCATGCTATATGTACATATATTTATATCTATCTACTGATATATGTATGTACATATATGTATACACACAAACATTATTGGACTTGACAAATTATTATTTCTTAAGGATTTTTGCCTAAATAATTGTGAAAGATAGAATCTTTTTTTTTTTTTTGTATTAGAGCAATGCTGACCTCCTAGACTAAGTTAAAAAGTGTTTTCTGTACTATTATTTTCTAAAAAAAAATTGTGGAGAAGTGAAACTTTTTTCTTTAATATTTGGTATATCTCACTATTGAAATCATCTGAGCTGGTTATTTCTCTCTTTTTTTGGAAGCTTATTAACTACTAAATCTATTACTTGAATACAGGCTGATCCACATTATCTATTTCTCCTTGCGTGAAATTTGATAATTTGTACCTTTCAAGAAATTGGTCTATTTAGTTGAATTTTTCAAGTTTCTGAGCATATAATTGTTCATAGTATTCCTTTATAATCTTTTTAATGACTGTGGTATCAGTATAGATACCTGTCTTATATTTCAGATGTTGGTTGTTTGTGTCTTCTACTTCCTTGGTTTTCCTGCACAGAGGGTTATCATTTTTTTTTTTTTTTTGGTTTTGTAAATAAAACTGCTTTTGATTTCATTATTTTTCTGTTGTTTTTCTATTTATAATTTCATTGATTTCTGTTCTATTTTCACTTTTTATTCTGTCTTTTGGCTTAAAATATTCTTTCTCTAGTTTCCTAAAGGGCAAACTTAGATAACTGATTTAGATTTTTTTTTTAATATAAGTAATTAATGGTCTAAATTTCCCTGTAAGCATTCCTTTTACCGACTTTTACACATTTTGATAATATGTTCTTATTTTTACTTAGAAGAAAGTATTTTAAAATTTTCCCTTAAGATTTCTTTGATTCATGTACTATTTAAAAGTGTATGGTAGTCTCCAAATATTATGATTATCTAACCTTTTAAAAAATTTAGTTTAATTCCATTGTGGTCTGAGAACATTCTTCATATTATTTCTGTTCTTTTACATTTGATAAGTTGTATTTTATGGCTTAGAATAAGTCTATCTTGTTGAATGTTTCATGTGAGCTTGCAAAGAATGTACTTTCTGCTGTTGCTGGATGGAGTCATCTATAAATGTCAATTAGGTCAAGTTGATTGATAGAGTTAGTTAAGTCAATATATTCTTACTGATATTCTGCTTGCTGGATCTGTCAATTGCTAACAGAGGTGTGTTGAAGTCTCCAACTATATGAGGAGATTTGTATCTCTCTTTGCAATTCCATCAATGTGTAAGCACATAGTTTGAATTTCTGTTGGTAGGTGCAGACAGCAGACATGCTTAGGATTTTTGTTTGTTGTTGAATAAAGCCCTTTATCATTACAAAATGCTCCATTTATGCATAGTATTTTCAGTTTAAAGTTTGAATTGTTTAAAATTAATATAGCTATTTTAACTTTCTTTTGATTGATGTATTAATGTTATAATGGTATATGCTTCTCAAGTCCTTTACTTTTAACACATGTGAGTCTTTATATATGAAGCAGGTGTTCTACAGACAAGATAAAATTATGTATTTTTTCAATCTACTTTGAAAAGATCTATCTTTTAACTGTATTCAAACGACTATGATTTAAAGTGATTAATGTAATATGTGCATTGACACCATATTTGTAGTATATTTTTATTCTGGGTGTTTGCTTTTCTTTCTGTCTTCATTTTTTCAATCTTTTTCTGCTTTCTATGGTTTAAGTTGAGCACTTTATATAATTCCATTTTATCTTCTCTCTTTGCATATCAATTATACCTCTTTTTAAAAGTACTTGGTGTCCTGATGTTTGTACTGTACATTTTTAAAATAATCTATGCCCATTTTCAAATAATACTGTATATCTTCATGGGTAGTGCAGGTGCCTTATGACAGAGTCTAAGTCTGCTGAATTTCTTGCTTTCATCTTTTATAACATTGCTTTTATTTATTTTGCTTATACATATGCTATAAGATGAAAGAATACACTGTAACTATTATTATTTTTAACAATCACCTTTTAGAGCAATTAAGAATAGTAAAAATGAAATATTTTGTGTTACTTTGACTTATTATTTCTCTGATAGTCTTCTGTTCTTTATCTAGATTCCATTCTCTTTCCTATATCACTTTCCTTCTCTCTGAAGAACTTCTGTTAACATTCCCTGCGTGATCTGCTTATGCTGAGTTCCCCTAATTTTTGTTTGTTTGAGAAAGCTTTATTTCTACTTTATTTTTGAAGGAAAATGGTGTTGAATATAGACTTGTTGGCTGGTGGTTACTCTCTTCCAAAACATTAACTGTTTCTCTCCATTTTCTTTTTTCTTGTATGTTTTTTGAGAATTCCACTGTAAGTCTTATCATTTCAAATCTGAACATCAGAATATTACCTTATCTGAAATGAGGTTTTTGCAGATGTAATTAAGAGACGGATCAATATATGATCATAATGATTTAGAATGGACCTGAAATCCAGTAAGAGTGTTCTTACAAAAGAAAGAAAGAAAGCACAGAAACACACAGAGGGTAAGGACATGTGAAGTTTGAGGCAAAGATTAGAGAGCTGCATCCACAAGCCAAAGAATGCCAAGAATTGCTGACTACCACCAGAACCTAGGAGAGAAGCATGGATGGTTTCTTCTACAGAGCCTCCAAAAAGGAACCAATCATGCTGACACCTTGATTTTATACTTCTGGTTGCTTGAACTGTGAGAGAATAAATCTCTGTTTTAAATAACCAAGTGTGTAGCAATTTGCTATGGCAACCATAGAAAGCTAATGTACCTTGAAAAACATTTTTTAAATTTCTGTTACAATGTTTTTGATTTCTAATGTTTCAATTCTTTTATAGAGTTTCCAACTCAGCTTATATTCCCCATCTGTTCTTACATGTTGTCTACTTTTTTCATTAAAGCTCTTAACATATTAGCCAATTACTTTAAATTTTCTTTCAAATGTTTCTAACGTTTGTCTCACATCTGCATCTGATTTTGAAGCTTACTTTGTATCTTCAGGCTATATTTTCTTGCCTTTCAGAATTTCATATAGTTTTATTTTTAATTGTTCAAAGCTGATACGATGTATTTAGTAATAGGAACAGAGGTAAGTAGGCCTTAAGTGTAAAGAGTTTTGTTAGTCCCAGGAGGCATAGGACTCTGTTTAATGTTTCCTTTAGCTCTAGGACCTGTAGGTTTACAATTTTCTAGGGTAATTGTTTTCATCTCTCTGTTGACTTTGGCCTTTCAAATTTTTTCCCCTGAGACAGTCTATGTCTTGCAAATCTTTCAGCTGTAATCCCTAACTATTACTAGAGCCCCTGTTAGAATGGAGTTACATTGTGGGGAAAAAGAATCATTTAATATTCTGAGTCAATATTATTCTTTTAGTGGACTTGTGTGCCTGAGCTGTTAAATTCAGAGGTGTTTTCTAGCATTTCCTCTTCCTTCATTCTTAGATAACACAGAACGTTCAGAAGGGGTAGGAATGAGAACAGTTATCTTTTCCCAGAAGGAAATAGACTCCATGAAAATATTTTACCCTGATTAATAGGCCTTTCTTATGAAAATCCCTGAGCATGTTTCACAACGGTTACATTTCATCTTTTCCTGCCAAGACCAAAATAGGATCTTTGTCTTCTGTTCACTATGAGAACTTGGTAGTGTTCCTGAAGGTAAAACTCAGAAAATCTTGCAATGTCCTCCATGCCACTAAAATTGAGGGTCCCAGGAGTTTCCAATAACCTCAAGCTAGTCATACTTAGTGTCCAGCAGTTTGTCAAATTACCATGTAAGATTGTATGGTGGTGAGTTGCCCTGTGACTTATGTTAGATGACAAGTTCGAGAAAAGTTACCAGTTTTCAATATTTCAGCTTTTTCTTTTGAATGAAAGTGATGACTTCCAAGTCCTTTACATGTCCAATCTTAAATTGAAGTTGCCTTTAATTTTTCACTAATCTGTGAGATGTGCGATACTTTTCTTCTGATATCTTGTAAAAGTCATCTGGCAAGCTAGCCTCCTTGTGGTCTGTGGTAGTACTGTGTCAAGTGACTATCAGATGAGTTTTTTTGTTTGTTTGTTTTCTGCTTTTTTTTAGTTTTAATTTAAATGATTGAATTTTTAGTATCCGGATGCTGTTTTCTAATTCTATTTTGTTTAGAATTTATTTCTTTCATTTTTAAATTCTTTTTCATAACTTTAAACATTTCAACCATCTTTATTTTATTATCTTTGTCTAATAATTCTACTATGTGACATTTTTAGAATGTAATCCTAAAGACTAGAAGATTATCAATTTTTTAAAATTTTTTGGATTTAAACTTAGATTTGGTAATGCATTATCCATGATAACCACAATAGGTTTTGTTGAAATTGTGTTCTTCTAAAAGTACATGCAGCTTTCTTGTCTCTGCTATCACAGGAGAGCTAAATTTATTCATATATTCATCAAATACTTACTAGTCAAGTGTAATGTGGCAGGTACTGTTTTCTTCTGTGTGTTAAACATCAATAACAACATCAAAAATTCTTACCAGCATAAAGCTTATCCTTCAATGAGCATTAACGTACAATGACTTATTTCTTCTATAAAGAATTTCCCTTTCTGTAATAGTATATATTACATCTCAGAGATTTAATAATAGAGAATATCTCATATATATTTTTTCTTATAAGGCTGAAGCAGATAGGTTTTTTTCCTCATCATCTATGTTTACTTTCTCTTTAATTGATATGCAACAACTGTATATATTTATAGAAGACAAACTTATGTTTTATACATGTAAACTTTGGTAACAATCAAATCAGGGTAATTAGCAAATCCATCACCTCAAATATTTATCATTTCTTTGTTATGAAAACATTCTAAATTTTATCTTCTAGCTATTTTTAAATACACATTATTTTTATCTATAGTCATCCTACTATGCAATAGAACACCAGCATTTATTCTTGCTAACTTGTAACTTTGTATTCATTGATCACCCTCTCGTCATTTCCCCTCTTTTCTCCTCTCCCAAGCCTCTGGTTACTATTTTCTGCTTCTACTTATATGAGATTTATGAGATCAACTTTTTTAGATTCCACATATGAGTGAGATCATGTGGTATTTGTCTTTCTTTGTCTGACTTATTTTACTTAACATAATGTGTTCCAGGTCATTCATGTTGTTGTAAATGACAGGATTTCCTTCTTTGTTATGGCTAAATAGTATTGCACTGTGTATATAGATCACATTTTTTAATCCATTCATCCACTGATAAACACTTATGTGGATTTCATGTCTGAGCTATTTTGAATAATGCTGCAACAAACACAGGAGTGCCGATATCTCTTCAACATACTAATTTCCTTTCCTTTACATATGTACCCAGGAATGGGATTGGGATTGTTAGATCACATAATAGTTATTTTTATTTATTTATTTTTTAGGACGGAGTCTCATTCTGTCACACAGGCTGCAATGGCATGATCTCAGCTCACTGCAACTTCTGTCTCCCAGGTTCAAGTGAGTCTCCTGCCTCAACCTCCCATGGAGTTGGGATTACAGGTGTGTGCCACCATGCCTGGCTAATTTTTGTATTTTTAGTAAAGAAGGAGTTTTGCCATGTTGGCCAGACTGGTCTGGAACTCCTTACCTCAAGTGATCCACCCACTTTGGCCTCCCAAAATACTAGGATTACAGACATTAGCCACCATGCCTGACCCACATAGTAGTTCTATTTTTAATTTTTTTGAGGAACTTCCATACTATTATTTTTCCTAATGGCTGTTCTTATTTACATTCTTATTAATATTGTATAAGGGTTCTCTTTCCTCCACATTCTTACTAGCACTTATTTTCTTTTATCTTTTTGATAATAGTCATTCTAACTAGAGTGAGGTGATATCTTATTGTGGTTTTCATTTGCATTTGCCTGATGATTAGTGATGTTGAACATTTTTTCATATACCTGTTGCCCATTTGAATGTCTTCTTTTGAGAAATATCTATGAGATATTTTTCCAATTTTAAATTGGATTATTTATCTGCTATTGAGTTATTTTAGTTCCCTATATATTCTGGATATTAGTCTGTTGTTAGATGTATAGTTTGCAAATATTTTCTCCTGTTTTGTAGATTCCCTCTTCACTGTTGATGTTTTTTTTTTTTCTTTACTGTGCAGAAGGCTTTTAGTATGATGTAATTCCATTTGTCTTTTTGTTTTGTTTTGTTTTGTTGTTTATTTGTTTTGTTCTTTGGGTTTTCTTATCAATTACATTCTTACCCAGACCCTTGTCTTGAAAGTTTTCTCCTGTTTTCTCCTAGTTATACATAATTTTGGGTCTTATAGTTAAGTCTTTAATCTATTTTGAGTTGATTTTTGCATATGATGAAAGACTGTCGTCAAGTATCTTTTTACTCCATGTGGATATCTAGTTTCCCCAGGATCATTCATTGAAAAGACCATACTTTCCCCATATGTGTTCTTGGTGTAAAAATCAGTTGGCTGCAAATGTCTGGATTTATTGCTGGATTCTTTGATTTATTATATTGATATATGTGTCTGCTTTTCTGCCAGTGCCATGATGTTTTGATTACTACTTTGTAGGTTTGATAGGATCAAAACAGCAATGCCATTATTTACAGAAATAGAAAAAAAAAAAAAACCCTAAATTTTATATGAAATCCCACAACAGCCCAAATAGGCAAAGCAATGCTAAGCAAAAGGAACAAAGCTGGAGGCATTAGCTAGCTGACTTCAAAATATACTACAAAACTATAGTAATCTGTAGATGGCTTTGGTTAGAATGGACACTTTAACAATATTATCTCTTCCAATCCATGAATATGGGATTGTTTTTGATTAATCTGTGTCCTCTTCAATTTATTTCATTTATGTTTTATAGTTTTCAGTGTTCACATGTAATATGATTTGGATGTGTCCCCACCCAAATCTCATCTTGAATTGTAGCTCCCATAATTCTCACATCTTGTAGGAGGAACCTGGTGGGAGATAATTGAATCTTGGGGGCAGTTTCTGCAATATTGTTCTCATGATAGTAAGTAAGTGTCATGAGATGTGATGGTTTTATAAGGGGAAACCCCTTTCATTTGGTCCTCATTCTTTCTCTTGTCTGCTGCCATGTGACTTGGCTTTCACCTTCCACCATGATTGTGAGGCCTCCCCAGCCACATGGAACTGTGAGCCCATTAAAGCTCCTTTCCTTATAAATTATCCAGTCTTGGGTATCTCTTTATCAGCAGCATGAGAACAGACTAATACAACAAGCTTGGTTAAACTTATTCCCAGATATTTTATTATTTGCAGCTATTGTAAATGGGACCCACTTTCTCCACTTCTACTCAACATAATACTAGAAGTCCTAGCCAGAGTAATTAACCAAGATAAAGTTATAAAAGCTATCCAAATAGGAAAGAAGAAAGTTAAACTATATCCATAGAAAATCCTAAAGTCATCACTAAAAAAATGTTAGAATTAACATACAAATTCAGTAAAGTTGTAGGATACAAAATAAATATGCAAAAATCAATATTGTTTCTATGCACAAATAGTAAACTCTCTGAAAAAATTAGGAAAACAATTTCATTTCCAATAACTACAAAGTAAATAACATACATTTTCATCTCCTTATTGAGAATTGAGTGGATCTTATAGTCTACTCATTCACCTAAGGTAGAACAATGAATGAATTGACTTTACGCTAGCTTCCCAATTACAATTTGAAACTTTTCTTGGTTTTGAAGTCTTGTCCTCTGTTCACAAAGCAGCCTTTAAAAATCAAGACCCTTGGTTACAAAGATTGGAAAATGTCTAAAAAGCAGCTGTAACATTACTTTTACATTTTGGTTTCTAGCTTCCTCTTTGTTATATATCTCATTTTGTTCAGATTTATGAAGTAGTTTAGATTACATATGCTACAGAAATATTTATGATTTATTTATTTATTTCTGTCCCCTTCTATACCTTTATATACTTGCTTATTGTCAAATTCAAATTTCTCTTCTAAAGAGTAGCATAATGTTTCTATTATATAAGTAATTTGATGCTTTCCAAATATAAAATAATTTAGAATACTGGTAAAAAAGCTATCAGTTTAGCCAGTGTCAATTTCATTAAACATAACCTGATTTATAAGTTCAAAAATAATGATACTATATAATGCATATTTGAGAGTACAGTTTTCTTGTTTCCTTTTTTGCTAATAACATTTATTTGCAAACTACTTATTTCATATTAAACCTACCTTTGCTAATGGTTTATTTTATTAATCAATTTTTAAAGTTGTATTTGTTTTGTTTTGAAGCTATTTTAACTTAGCTCTAAAATGAAATTCTAATTTAATATTCACATATACTGTACCTAGAAAAATAGCATAATTTTTAGAAATTATAAATTCAATTAACTGTTCTTCTAAAGCAATTGGAAAATAATATGTGCTTTTGCTTGCAAAGCAGAAATTAAATGAGCATTAGTGGTCTAAAGAAAATTATAGTTTAAGTGATTTCTTATTTTATTTATGCTGAACAAGTATAAATACTATATTTATTAAGTAATAATTATCTGATTTTTCAGTTACATAAAGAATGCATCTATCTGTGCATTTTTAATATGGTCATTGCATTAAAACTTAACAGAGGCTATTTGTATAAAATTACTATTTGTATAAAATTTATTTGCATTTTAATTAGAACTCTGAAATCTGAAACAATATTTTAGTATATGAATAAATATTTTCTACATACACAACAGCTAAATGCACAGGCCAAAATCCCTCAGGTTATCCTAGGCAAACTTTTCCCCTTTCCTATACAGACATACAAAATACACTTGAGTTTGAAATGATAGGTCTGCTCACTAGAAGCGAGAATATAAGACTTTTTTTATATGTCAGTGCTTCCGCTTGAACAAACATCTTGTACCACTTTAAACTTGACTACAAAGTGTTTTATAAGCTTCTCTATAGCCTTTACAAGTTATTGAGGTTAATGGTCAATGCAATTGCCATCTCTTATGCAATAAACTACTTTATTTTGTCTGAGAGTTCTCTAAGGAGTAACACAAGCATAAAGGGTATATTCAGCATACATGAAATATAACCCTATTAGAGTAGCCAACTAAATTACAGAATCTCTGAAGCAGAAAAGCTGCCAACTTTGTAAAATGATGGTCTTTCTATTCTTGAATAAAATGAAATGATAGGGCTGCTGATTTCAATAAAAGAATTTAAACCTAAAATCCAGAGTCACACAAAATGAACCTAATAAAATTGGAATGGTAGTATACATAATCTATTTGCTGATTGTATTGAAGAAAAAAAAAACAGGCTAATCAAAATGGTTATGAATACACTAACTCATTTTGAAAAAGAACAAATGATAAGAAAAAGTAGTAAACTACTTCTTCAACCGAAGGATTACTATCCCAAACCACCTGTTGAAATACGCTGTCATCACTGCATTTATCATAGTCAAAGACCGGGATATTAAAGTTGATAATATTTCTAGGCACCAGGAACTGAATTTTTAACTAGAGATCTAAAAACATGACCTTACTTATAATATACTTACTAATAATATACTTAATAATGGTGATTTATTTCACATTGAATTTTATTTGATGACTTGAAACTTGTAGTTGGAGCCTTTGCAACTTTTATATGTTTTATATGTTGCAATACTTGCTGTTTAATTATTATAAGACCCTTCATTCTATATTAAAATTTTTCTTGGCTTTTTTCCCATGCTTACAAATCATAAATTCCCAGTTAGCTGCCAATGAAAAACTAATACTTATTCATAATCAACTACTAAGAAATTTAATAGATGAAAAAAGTAAGTCAAGAAATAAAAAGAGAGTCTGGTAAGAATGCTACTTTAAAACCACTTCATTTCTAGTGTTGTATTTTGAGCTTTGTATTCAAGCTTGCAACTAAAATGATGTTCAGTGAAAAATCAAAAATTGCTTATGTAGTTTAATCTTTATATGAATCATAAGGAAAGTTTTATTGGTATAATACACAAGGTCATACATAGTTTTGTGCTATTTAATATAAACATTAGTAAATTGTATTTATAGGATAGCTAAAGATCTGAAGTTTGCAATATGTTCCACATCCTCCCTCACCCATAAAAATTCATATTTCTCACAGATACATGGTTAGGAGATTTTGGGCTAGGACAATTGTGAATTGCGAAAATCTTTGGGAAAAGATCTAAACACATTTTTTAAAACTTACTAAGTAGGTTAGTAAAGAATGTGATCTAATTCTTATTAAAGGAGTATACCTTTAAGTACCTAATACATGCCATGAGCTGAGTCTATAAAGACAAATATATCAGAAATCTGTATTCTTAAGGAAATCAAACTCAGGCACAGAAAGACATCATTATTTATTGACTTCTAGGCAATGTCTCAAGTAGCCACATCTAACAACACTTAACAAAATAGCTGCTAGCATCCTATTTTTATAGATGAGATTAAAATGTGTGAAAATAAATGTAAATAAATTGAATAAATCCTAGAGAAACATATTCCAAATGTTATTGGAGGACAGAGCAAGAGTTAATTCATTGTTTAGCACAAAGAATTACCAAGACTTTCAAATGTGGAATTTAAGTCAGTCTTTTAGATGAGGCAAAGAGTAAGCTAAATGGAAGATATGATATTACTTATCTATTGCTGCTGAGTAATAATTATCATAAATCTGGTGATTTAAAAATGCATTTAATGTCTCACAGTTTCTGTGCATCAGAAATCTGTCATGACTTAGCTGCATCTTCCACTTAGGATTTACAAAGCTACAATCAATATGTTTGCCAAGGCTGCAGCTCATCTGATGTTCAAATGATGAAAGATCAGGGAAGAATACCTTTATGAGTTCACCCAGGTTCCTGATAGAATTCAGTTCCTTGTGGCTTTAAGATTGAGGTCTCTAGTTGGTGACTGTCTATTAATTAGAAACCACACCATCTCCCAGAAGCTACCCAGAGTCCCTTGCTATTTGGGTATCCTCAACTTAATCTTTTGCTTCCTCAAAGCTAGCAAGGGAGAGAGATTCCAGTCCAGCAAGGTGGGCACTATACTATTATGTAATGTAATCACCCAGTCACATACACAGGTGAACATCACAAACTGTCATCTTTGCCATATACTATTTACTAGAAGTAATCCATAGATTCCAACACATTGCAGAGAACTATACAAGGTCATGAATACCAGGAAGCAAGGACGTGGGGGACAACTTAAAAGTCAGTCTGCCATAGGTAGTATTAAATAAAGGAGATAATATCTAGGTGAAGTGCATGCAGCAAATAGCTAAGTAGAAAAAAAGGTGGGAAGAAATAATTTATACTTATACCTTACAAGAGTATAGTGGCTTATGTTTCTAATAATGCTGAATCATAATTATATGAAAAAATAAAATTATAGGAACATCCCAAGAAATGTTAACAGTAATACTAGTGGCTATTACTTAGCTAAGACGTCTTGTACTACATACTGTGTTGAGTGTTATGTATGTAGTTCTCAAATTTAGCAAATAAAAATAGATGCTACCTCATTAAATTTGAATTTTGGATAAATAAAAAATAATATTTTTGTATTTATATGTTCCAATTTTTTTAGTAAGGTTTATTCAAATACTTGGGATGTACTTGTACTAAAATGTTTTCTTATTTATTTGAAAAATCAAATTTAATAGGAATTAACTTTATTTATCCGGTAACTTAAATATGTATGTATCATCTTATTTGCTACTGACAAAAACAAGGAAAACACTATTAATATCATTATCATTTTCATTTTCATCCTAAAGATTATTTAACTGTAACTTGAAAATTGTTTGCTATTGTTTGTAGTGTAGATTTTTTAAGTGAAGGCAAGTGTTCAAATACAATTTTAATGCAGTTAAAAGAGACAGCTATTTTGATAGTAAATTGTAAATTTATTGGCTTTCAGCATAAAAATAATTCTTTTATATGTACTTTGATAACAGCATTTACTCAGTGAATTAGGAAACTAAAAGAGTATATTAAGAGAAAAAATTTAAAACTAGATATACTTGCAAGACAAATGTGGACAAATAGCAATAATTACATTTAGGAGGTGGGAAGGCCTAGTGAGAACAGCGTTGCTGTGCTATTCTAGCAGTTGCAGACCTGAGATACAGAAATCTAATGGAGTAGGAGATGAAGGATGCTGGTGGAGTCTCACTATGATAAAGTGTAACATACACTATGAAAATTACTTGGGTAATCCTTGGGTTATTTTATTGCTAACTCTATTTCTTAAGTTCATCAAATCTATGCTGAATTCAGCT
The DNA here is from genome assembly GCF_000951045.1 of Mandrillus leucophaeus. NCBI lineage: Eukaryota > Metazoa > Chordata > Mammalia > Primates > Cercopithecidae > Mandrillus > Mandrillus leucophaeus. The sequence goes on from NW_012105165.1 coordinate 1,094,206, forward strand.
TCAGCAAAGGTCTTTTTTCAGCTTGACTTTTATTCTCTATTCGGCATTGCTTTAATATGTGTTATAATCTAGTCAATTCTCTTTCTCTCTTCCTGCAGGAGAATGAAAGCTGGTGTAAGCAACCAAAATAAACATGAGTCATTTCTCCTGAGAAGACATTGCATTCTCTATGTCTAGTAACCTCATAAATGCTGTATTTAGTTTGGGGGCCTGAGATGTATATTACAAAATAAGGTGTTTCTGAATCTAATTTCTCACAGTGATTAAGATGGAAAGATTTACAAATGTTCAAAAATCATCCACGGTGGCAATTTGTGTAAGAATAAAGCATTGTTTGCTGAGGGAGGCAAGATTTGCTGGTTGAATATTACATTAGATTTTTTCACTCCTCAAAATTATTGTAGATCCAGTAAGCTCTTACTATCCTTACTGTATATGTTAAACAATATACTATTTCAACATTGTCTCCACTATCTCTCTCTTCTCTCATTTCACTCCAATATCTAATTTTATTTATTCACATATATATTTACATAATTTGTTTATAACTGAATGTATTTATGATGAAAAGTATGTAACCCTTCAACCAAGCTTAGAATATATAACACAGAAAAGGTAGCTACATATTTTATGTCAACATTTTGCAAATAAACAAGAAAAGTAGATTTTTACATGTGTCTGTTAGGATAAATTATGTTATAGGTTATGCATTAAAAAAATAGCATCTATGTTTCCATGGCTAAACACAATCAAAATTTGTCATCTGCTAATGCTATGTTCCCAAAACAGGTTGGCAGTAAGTTCTACTCTCTATATATACCAAAGGCCCTAAGTGAAAAGAGTATGCATCTAGGAAATGGAAGTACAGCATCAGGTACTTATGTATTAGTTCTTAAAGCCCTTATTCAGTAGTGATACAAGTCATTTCTGCTTTACTATGTTTGCCCATAATTATATGAGGAGAGGAAAATACAATCCTACCATTGGCATAGACGGAGACTAGAAATGTTTGGTAAGAAGTATAAATAACTACTGCTCAAAATTATGAACAAAATTGACATTTTTTTAAAAAAGTCACCTTATTGAATGTTTTTGGAGAATTCAACAAGCAGACAGATAAATATTTACACCTGGAGATTAAAGAAAACACCTAACTAAGCAGGCATAGAATTGATTTTGCTATAGATATATGATGAGCACAAATTCACAATTTTATCTAATAAGTTCCCTGGAGAAAAACAAAAGAAGTGGCTCTCTAGATACATCAGTAATGTGTACTTTTTCTTCCACTAACTAGAGTAAATGTGTCAAAGAGAGTCTTCAGTCAGGTTACTTAAGAAAGAAAAAACAGCAAGCAAGTGATGTGCTTTCTGAGCTTGTTTCACACTTCCTTATTCTTAGGACAATCAACCACAAATTTTCATCATTTGAATACTTTCTAAAGAATATGTGAATTCTCACTTTATATATTATTATTAATTTCCATTTTAAAATATCAAAATATTTAGAGAAACTTGATTGTTTTCTTCATTGTGAACCTAAGGAGATACCACTTGATATAATTTTATGTAAAATAATGGTGAAAAGTCAAGCACAGTTAAAAAGGACACATTTTTTGACATGGTTTCGCTCTGTGTCCCCATCCAAATCTTGCCTTGAATTATAATATCAACATGTCAAGGGTGAGACCAGGTAGAGGTAATTGAATCTTGGGGACAGTCTCCCCCATGCTGCTGTTCTCACGATAGTGAGTGAGTTCTCATAATATCTGATAGTTTTATAGTTTTATAAGGAGCATCTCCCTTCTCTTAGCACTCATTCTCTCTCTCTTATTCATGTCTTTCTCTCTCCTACCACCCTGTGAAGAGGTGCCTTCTACCATGATAGTAAGTTTCCTGGGGCCTCCCCAGCTATGTGAAACTGAGTCAACTAAACCTCTTTATAAATTACCCAGTCTCAGATATTTCTTCACAGCAGGAGGAGAACAGACTAGTACAGTATACTGGTACTGCAGAGAGTAGGATGCTGCTATAAAGATACCCAAAAATGTGGCAGTAACTCTGGAAATGGGTAACAGGCAGAGGTTGGAACAGTCTGAAAGACTCCAAAGAAGACAGAAAGATGTGGGAAAGCTTGGACTTCCTAGAGACTTGTCTATTGGCTTTGACCAAAATGATGATAGTGATATGAACAATGAAGTCCAGGCTGAGGTGGTCTCAGATGCAGATAGGTATTTGTTGGGAACTGGAGTCAAGGTTACTCTTGCTATGCAAAGGGACTGATAGCATTTTGCCTCTGCCTTAGAAGTCTGTGGCACTTTGAACTTGAGACAGATGATTTAGAGTATCTGGTGGAAGAAATTTCTAAGCAGCAAAGCATTCAAGAGGAAGCAGAACATAAAAGTTTGGAAAATTGCAGCTTAATGATGTAATAGAAGAAAAAAGCCCATTTTCTGTGGAGAAATTCAAGCCTGCTGCAGAAATTTGCATAAGTAACCAGCAGCCAGATATTTATCACCAAGACAATGGAGAAAATGTCTTGAGTACATGTCAGAGACTTTCACAGCATTCCCTCCCATCATCGGCCCAGAGGCCTAGGAGGGAAAAAATAACATTGTGGACTAAGCCCAGGGTCTGCCTGTTCCATGCAGCCTCAGGACATGGTGCCCTGCATCCCAGCAGCTTCAACTCTAGCTGTGGCTAAAAGGGGCCAAAGTATGGCTCTGGCCATTGCTTTAGAGAGTATAAGCCCTAAGGCTTGGTGTCTTCCACATGGTGTTTGGCCTGGAGGTGCACAGAAATTAAGAATTGAGGTTTGGGAACCTCCACATAGATTTCAGAGGATGTAGGGAAATGCCTGGATATCCAGGTAGAAGTTTGCTGCAGGGGTGCAGTCCTCTTGGATAACCTCTGCTAAGGCAGTACAGAAGGGAAATATAGGGATGGGGCCCCCACACATAGTCTCCAGCGGGACACTGCCTAGTAGAGCTGTGAGAAGAGGGCTGCCATCCTCCAGAGCCCAGAATAGTATTCTACCAACAGTTTGTGTCATGAGCCTGGAAAATCCACAGACACTGAATACCAGCCCAAGAAAACAGCCAAGATAGGCGCTATATCATGTCAAAACACAGCAGTGTAGCTGCCCAAGATTGTGGGAGCCCACCTCTTGCATCAGCATGACCTGGATGTGAGACATGGAGTCAAAAGAGATTATTTTGGAACTTTAAGGTTTAATGACTACCCTATTGGATTTCAGACTTGCATGGGGCCTGTAGCCCCTGTGTTTTGTCTAATGTCTCATTTGCAATGGGTATATTTTTCAAATGTCTGTACCCCCATTGTATCTAGGAAGTAACTAACTTTCTTTTGATTTTGCAGGCTTATAGGCAGAAGGGACTTGCCTTGTCTTACATGAGACTTTGGACTTGGACTTTTGGATTAATGCTGTAATGAGTTAAGACTCTGGAGGACTGTTGGAAGGGCATGGTTGTGTTTTGGAATTTGAGGACATGAGATCTGGGAGGGTCCAAGGATGAAATGATATGGTTTGGCTCTGTATCCCCACCCAAATCTTGCCTTGAAATGTAATAATACCCAGTGTCAAAGGCGGCACCAGGTGGAGGTAATTTGGAGGCGGTTTCCCCCGTGCTGTTCTCATATAGTGAGTGAGTTTTCGTGAGATGTGATGGTTTTATAAGGGAATTCCACTTTTGCTTAGCACTCATTATCTCCTGTCAGCCTGTGAAGAGTTGCCTTCAACCATAATTGTAAGTTTTCTGAGGCCTCCCCAGCTATGTGGGACTGAGTCACTAAACCTCTTTTCTTTATAAATTACCCGATCTAGCGTATTTCTTCATAGCAGCATGAGAACAGACGAATACATAAGTAGAGACAAAAAGGACACATTCTTTATACTTTTTTTTTTTTTTAGTAAACCCTGTTTTTAACCTAAAGAGTTAAAAAAGACACATAATAATTGTACAATTCATGGTGTACGTAGTAATGATTCAATACATATACATAATAAATGGTGATGTATAATGCATATTGATCAGATCAGGGAACTAAAATATCCATCATCTTAAACATTTCATTTTTTGTGTGTGTTAGACATATTCAATATTTTCTTTCTAGCTGTTTATGACCATAAAACTCATCCTACAGTGTTATTAAACACTATAATTTATTTCTCCTATCTAGCTGTAATTTTGTATGCTTTAACAAGTATCTCCCTACACTGCCCTTCCCCTGACTCTTCTTAGCCTCTAGTAACCTCTGTCTACTTTCTACTTCTATGAGATTAATATTTTTTAGCTTTCACATATGCGTGAAAAGATATGGCATTCAACTTTCTGTTCATGGTTGATTTCACATAACATAATCTTCTCCAGCTCTATCTGTGTTGTCACAAATGACAGGATTTTATTCTTTCTTACAGTTGAATAGTATTATTATTATTTTATATATATATACACATATATATATATAAAAAACAAAGTACATAAGTGTGTGTGTGTGTATACATGTTTTCTTTATCCATTAATCAGGTTGTTGCACACCTAGGCTGATTCCATAATATTGTCTATTGTAAATAGTGCTGCAATAAACATGCAGGTACAGATGTCGCATCAATATAATTTCTTTTCCTTAGGATATATATCCAGTACTGGAGTTGCTGAATCATATGGTAGTTCTATTTGTAGTTTTTGAGGAACCTCTATGCTAGTCACCATAGTGGCTACCACAGTTTACATTACCTCCAACAATGTATAAGTGCTCCTTATTCCCTGCATCCTTACCAGCATTTGTACATTTTGTCTTTTTTATAGTAGTCATCCTAACTTGAGAGAGATATTTGGTTGTAGTTTTAATTTGCATTTCCCCAATGATTAGTGAAGTTGAGCATTTTTTATATAGTTTTTGGTCATTTGCATATCTTCTTTTGAGAAAGATCTGTTCAGATCATTTGCCTAATTTTTAATCGAGTTGCTTGATTTTTGTTGTTGAGACGTTTGAATTCCTTGTATATTCTGGATATTAATTCCCTGTCAGATGAATAATTTGAAAGTATTTTTCTCCCATTCTGTAGGTTGTCTCTGCACTCTGTTGACTGTTATCTTTCCTGGGCAAAAGATTTGGAGTTTGATATAATTACATTTGCTCATTTTCGCTTTTTGTCTCTGCTTTTGAGGTCTTATTCATAAAATATGTTTTCAAGCCGATGTCCTAAGGATTTGCTTCGTTTGCTTCTAGTTGTTTTACATTTGCACATCTTACACTTAAGTCTTTGATTCATTTTGAGTTGATTTTTGTATAGTGAGAGAGATAGGGGTCTAGTTTTATTCTTCTGCATAAGTATATTCAGTTTTTTAATAGCACCATTTTTGAAGACACTGTCCTTTTCTCAATGAGTGTTCTTGGTATCATTGTCAGAAATCAATTGGCTGTACATATGTGGATTAATTTCTGGATATTTTATTCTGTTTTATTTGCCGATGTGTTTATTTTTATGCCATTAACATACTGTTTTGATAATGACATACAAATAAACTAAATAAATACTTTTACAAAATGGTAGCCAAAACAGTATGTAGTATACTTCGAAGTCTAGTAGTGTAATGACTTCAGCTTGGATCATTTTTCTCAAAATTGCTTCAGCTATTTGAGGATTTTTGTGGTTCCATATTTAGGAATGTCATTGCTATTTTTATAGAAGCTGTATTGAACCTACAGATTGCTTTGAATAGTAATGTCATTTTAATAATATTAATTTTGACCCATGAACATGAAATAATTTTCCTCTGTTTGTATCCTTTTCAATTATTTCCATGAGTGTAATGTAGTTCATCTGGTAGAGATCTTTCAATCTCTTTATTAAATTTATTATTAGGTATTTTTATCCTTGTACTAAGTGTAGGTAGGAATGCTTTCTTCATTTCTTTTCCAGCTAATTCATTGTTGTTGCTTAGAAATGCTACTGAATTTTGTATGTTGATTTTGTATCCAAATTTTGTAACAAATTTCACTGAATTTTTTATTATTTCTATGAGATTTTTGTAGTCTTTAGACTCTGTCTCTCCTGTCATCTACAAACAGGGACAATTTGTCTTTCTCCTTTCCAATTTGGATGCCTTTTATGTCTTTCTATAGGCTAATGCTCTCACTAGGAATTTCAGTACTTTGTTGAACAAGAGTGGAGAGAGTGGGAATCCTTGCCTTATTCTAGTTCTTAAATGAGATACTTTCAGCTTTTACCCATTCTGAACGACATTTGCACTAGATTTTTCATATATGGCCTTTATTGTATTGAACTACTTTCCTAATTTGTTGAGAGTTTTTATTATGAAGGAATGAATTTTATCACATGCTTTTTCTATCTATCGAGATTATCATATGGGTTTTTCTCCTTCATTTTTTGATGTGGTGTATGATACTTATTGATGTGTGTGTGTGTGTGTTTAAATATTCTTGAATTCCTGGGATAAAACCCTCTTGTTCATGATGAATTATCTTTTAATGTGCTTTTGAACTAAGTTTGCTAATATGTTATCAATGATTTTTGAATCTATGTTCATCAGGAATATTGGCGTGTAATTTTCTTTTTCAGTTGTATCCTTGTTTGGTTTTAATATCAAGGTTATCTTAGTCATGTGTATTGAGTTAGGAAGAAGTTCCTCTGCCTCAATTTTTGACATAGTTTGAGAATAATTGGTAAGAATTATTCTTTAAATGTTTGGTAGAATTTAGCAGTGAAGACATCAGGCTCATTACCAGTTACTGGTCTGTTCAGGTTTTTCTATTTTTTCTTGGTTCAATCTTGGTAGGTTGTATCTTTCCAGGAATTTATATATTTCCTCTAGGTTTTATAATATATTGTTTAATATATACTTTTAATATATTGTTTAATATATAGTTGTTCATTTTAGTCATATATGTTCTTCTTTGTCTCTTTTTATCAATTTTGACTTGAAGTCTGTTTTGTCTGACAGAAGTGTGGATACTATTCATCATTGCTGGTTCCTGTTTTCATGAAAATTTATCTATTCCTTCACTTTTAGTGTATGTGTGTCTTTATAGAGGAGATGAGTTGCTTATAGCCAGTATATAGTTGGGTCTTGTGTTTTAATCTATTTGACCAGTTTATAAATTTTAAATAGAAAATTTAATCTTTATATAGTCAAGATTATTATTGATAGCTGAGGACTTATGACTGTCATTTTATTAATCATTTTTTGGTTGTTCTGATCCTTTTTTTTTCCTACTTTATCTTTTGCTATTTGTTTTTGAAGTTGGGTGGTTTACTGCAGTAATAAGCTCAATTTCTTTCTCTTTCTCCCTAGTGCATCAGCTGTAACAGTGACTTTTATAGTTTTATATGTCTTCATGATGGAAGTTATTGTGTTTTCACTTTTTGATGTAGGACTCCCTTGAGCATATAAGTCTGTTCATGTGAGAATGATTTCCCTTAGTGGTGTTTTTTTTTTTTTTTCCTGCCTGTGAATGGTATTATTTCTGCTTCATTTCTGAAAGACAACTTTGCTGAGTATAATATTCTTGGCTGACAGGTTTTTAAATTTTTCTTTCAGTACTTTGAATATATCCTCCCATTTTCACCTGGCATGTAAGGTTTCTGCTGAGAAATCTGCTGTTAATCTAATGAGGATTTCTTTATATATGACTTGATGTTTTTCTCTTGCTGCTTTTAAAATTCTGTTTTTGTCTTTGACTTTTGACAATCTGACTACAATGTGTCTTGGAAAGGATTTGTTTGGTTGAATCTATTGGGAGTTTTTTGTGCTTACTGGACAAAGATGCCCATCTCCCTTGCAAGACTTGGAAACTGCTCAGTTATTATTATTGTTATTATTATTATTATTATTAGAGAAGGAGCTTTTGTTCTGTTGCCCAGGCTGGAGCAAAATGGCATGATCTTGACTAACTGCAGCCTCCACCTCCTTGGTTCATGTGATTCTCCTGCCTCAGCCTCACGAATAGCTGGGATTACAAGCACCTGCCACCACACATGGCTAATTTTTGTGTTTTTAGTAGAGACAGCGTTTCACCATGATGGCCAGGCTGGTCTCAAACTCTTGACCTCAGGTGATCTATCCACCTCAGCTAACCAAAGTGCTGGGATTACAGGCATGAGCCACTATGACCAGCCCGTTATTATTTAAATATTTTCTATACCTTTTCCCTTCTCTTTTCTTTCTAGAATGTCCATAATACAGATATTTCTTTAATGATGTCCCTCAACTTTTGTAGGCTTTCTTCATTTATTTTGTTTTTCCTTTCTTTTTTCTTTTCAAATTTTTACCCGTTTTATTTCAAAAGACCTGTCTTCAAGTACAGGTATTCTTTCTTCTGCTTGGTATCATATGTTGTTGAAGCCTGTTATAATTTTCTAGGGTGTTGAAAGAGGTAGATCAACCCCTTTCTGTACCTTAAAGTCATAACAATGAGCGGAGAAAAGAAATAGAAAATTTAGTACTAGCAATAACTTTAGGGCAGTGAAGAAGGGAAGAAAGCAGATTGCGGGCTTGTTTTAACAGAAGATGATGAAGGTAATGAGTATAAATGGGAGTTGGTGGTTAACCTTTATTCTGAAAAGCCTCATAAGGCCACTGAAATTGTATCTAGTTCATTTTATTACTTTGTGGTATCTTGTTATATAACCTCTAGTGTTGACCTGTCATATAATAGTATGTTTTAAAATTTAAAAAATAATACAAATGAAAAGATCATATCAGCATTTTTATGCTCACTTCTCTGAAATAGAAGTTGAAAATGCATAAAATGGTCACACTTTATGTTAACAAGCACCAATTCAATCACCATGAAAAAAGCAAGCTGTTGTGTTTGATAATAAAGGGGAAAGATCTCCACTTGATTTTTTCCTTTCATATAATCTGTTATTAATAGGTTTAAAGACACTTCTTTGGTTTTCTCTAAGCCTAACTCTATGATTATAAAAGAAGTAAGAATAGAGACAATGAAAAACCAAGTTCGTTTTTTTTTCTATTACAAAGTTTCATCTAAGTGAACAGGCATACCCTCATAACCACCAAAGCTGTAGCATAAGTGCTTAAAACTTAGGATCTCAAATCAAATTTCCCAGGCTTGATACCTACTTCTGACACTTCTCTGATGTATAATGTGTAACAAGTTACTTAATCATTCTGTTCAAATTTTCTTATCTAAAAACTTAGATAATAATACTTGCCTCAAGAGGTTAAGCAAATGACTAGAAAGGAAGTGAATAGAACAGTCCCATGCACATAACTACGAATAAAAGTTAGCTATTCTAAGTTGTTATTCTTACAATTTTATTGTATGTGTCTGCTAACTCTGGTATGTTGAAAAGTGTACTGACTTTTGTGTCTTGGTTTATTTTATTTTTTTTCAAATTGGACCAACACAATGCTGAATTGAATAATATAATCTATCACATTCTTTAATTTGTAACTTTTGTCTGCATTGGTCATTTTATACATTTTATCTTTGTGTGTTTTTGGCCAATTCATCCTTACTTCATAGTTTCATTACTCTTGAGAAGACCTACTTTTTAATACTATAATACTTACTATATGTATTTAAATCCATTCAACAAGTTCTCATTGATCACTAAAAGTATAAAAATTTAAAATTCATTGTAGAAATATTTCAAAATTCAGTAGACTGCATGTCTTATTGTGATTCTTCGTAAGTCCTATATATTCATGGTACAATTAATTTAAGTGGATAATTTCTTTGCTTTCCCAAAGATTATTTTTGACTACCATTTAATTCTCTCTTTTCTCTCCACCTTGGTTTTACTCTTTCTTTTTAAATTGTGGTTGTCTCTTAAATTTCTGCTTAAAAATGTATTCCCTTTCTTTCAGTATATTTATGTAATTAATTTCTTCCTTTGGCTTGATTCTTTTCTTAATCATTTCTTCTCTGGGTTTGTTCTGTTATTCATTTACTAGTTTCTTGGCTTCAAAGTTTAGCTCATACCGATCTCATTTTCTGACAAAACATGTAAAACTGTACATTCTTAACAAAACACCCTTTAGGTACATTTGATATATTTTCTATAGAGGTTTTTTATTGCCATTTGGCTCTAAGAATTTTATAATTTCTCTTTTAATTCTTTTTCAAGAACCAGAATCAAAGAATCCTCCCCTAAACTCCTGAGGCATCCAGAAAACTGGATCCCATCTCCAAGGAACCCCCTATCTACTCTAGTTTTTAATAGTTACAGCCTATTTCCTTATTTTTCTCCAGACTTTGGGGTGCTAGTTGCTTTCTGTAATTTCTGTTTCATAATCATAGAGCTGATATTACTTAATCACATACATAAACTTTAATCGTGTGGGCTGCAGAATTACAATATAAGTTGAAGTCCCAACCTTGTCAATTCTCTCAAGTGAAACTCAGGGTAATTAATTGGGAGGAATTATGAAGTTGAGACCTAGAACAACAACATTTGTATGAACAAAAATGAAGCTGAGAATGTTGAAAACTTTAGTCACACTGAGCCTTCTTTGTAAGCAGAAGCAACTTGTTCTTTCTCAAGTCTGAGGAGGCAAATGTCCCTTGCTTAAAAACTCCATAATATCTTCATCTGGTGACAAAGCTCATGTGAGGTCATAGTTACTATCCTCAAAAACAGCAAACAAACCCCAACGCACTGTTGTTGCCTCTAAATATGTAACTATGGTTATATCTTAACATACTCCAGGAGAGAAGTAAAATATACATGGGAGGAAACAGCTTTCACTTCAAAAGAACTGTAAAGTTTTGCTAATTTATAATTTTATTTATTATTTTGGCAAAAACCTAAGTAACACGCATGCAAATGGATTCTAAGGTTCTCAATATAAAGTTAACAGATTACATCAGAGGACCAGGACAAATTTATATACAAAAGTGAGTTCAACTTTCATGCTGGATTCAGTGTGCTTAACTTAGCTTAAAGTAACTTTCATATATTACTCTATTGATTGGCAAAAATTTGGACTAAATGGTGGTCAGTTTATTCAATGACTTACAATGTCAAAATTGTTCTTGTCTAATGCAAAATAAGGAATCCAAAGTATTAGGGACATATGAATGTTAGATCAGCTTTATAGTGTGTTACCAGTACCCATTCCTTAAAGTTATTTTTAAAAAACCCACTTTATTCAGCAAGATATTGAGAGCTACATTGTAGAGGGCAGTGCTAGTTTCCCCAAAAATATCTGTGATAGATGTCTTCCATAGGTGATATAATTGAGATAGGTTCTCTGATTTCAAAGGAAATCATGGGATCTTGGCGTAGCAGATGCCAAGAGGCACGATGCAAATATCAGAGACACAATAGGCCCATTTACTAAAGAGGATGATAGAGATAATGTAGTAATCAGAATGTTTTGATCCTCAGGGATAACTAGCAATGGCTTGCTGAGTAATGCGTACCTAGGATACAACTGTTTAACAGCCTATTACAATGTTACTTGATCTAGATACTAGGAAAATCTCCAGACCTGGTGACCAGAAAACGGACTAAAATTAGAAAAATAAAGTTATATATTTTCACCATTGAGTTCAAATTTTAGTCAAATGTTAGGTTTACAGACCTCAGCCAATTTTCAAACTTGGTACACCGGAATTGAACTGAAATCCTGAGGACTTAAAAGACCACTTTTTTTCCACTAGCTAAAGGAGACAATTATGCTTGTCAAGTGATAAATAGAATTTTTGTCTCAAGTTCATATTACAGAGCCCAGGTATTTCTGTGGACTTGTTCAGCAATTGGTAAAAGCCAACAAAATTGCTCTCTGACATGTGACTACAAGGTGTTTTTGTTAGGAAGGGCAAATGGAAGCTCTTTCTCTAGGAGTATAGTAAACCTGAAACAATAAAACATTAACACACCCTTGGCAGTGATGGGGGAGAGATGAGTGCCTCTATAAAAGACTTTAAAGATACAGCAATGTGGACATCACCTCCCTATTACAGTCCCTGTTTGGTCTATGGAGCAGGCTGAAGGATTATAATTGACTGTGGATTATATGAAATATAATCAGGAGTTTAGTTAGCCTGAATAAGTTTAGTATCTTTCCTGAAACATTCGAGATAGTTCCTGACACCTGGCATGCAACTATTGACTTGACAACCCTATCTTCTTTATACCAATTTTCAAGGATAATGAGAAGTTCTTTGTTTTTGCCTAGTAGGGCTAAAACAACACATTCAAAACTTTGTCTTAGGGATATAGCAACTATCTTTCTTTCTTCCCTAATATATTCCTCAAATACCTTATTGTTTTCATATAACAGAACTCACATTGAGCCCTAAATGAATGACATTAAATTAATTGAATCTGATGATAAGGAAATAACAAGTACTTACATTAGCTTTATAAGACTCAGGTGAACTAAGAGTTTGGATAAAATGCCCATAGACTCTCAGGAGCCTGCTATATTGAAGGGGAGCGAGGTATACATCAATGATGTAAGCATGTCTGTACATTCTCTCCAAGGTAAAGAAGAAGCTACTTTAAAGTTGGGAGAGCATTAGGACAAACATCTAATGTATACTGGGCTTAAAACCTAGATGGTGGGTTGATAGGTGCAACAAACCACCATGGCACATGTATACCTATGTAACAAACCTGCACATTTAGCATATGTATTCCAGGACTTAAAGTAAAATTTAAAAAGTTACATTACTGTTTACTGTCCACCACTAAAAGAGAGACACAACACTCCCAGGATCTTCGGGATTGTAATGACAACATATACTACTACATATGAGTTCACTATGCTAACTCACTCACTGAGAAAACCATAAAGCTGCTAGTTTTGTGCAGGTACCAGATGAAGATCAAGGGAATCTCTGCAGGTAGCTCAGACTACAGTCTGATTCTACTGCTTGGGCTTTTACAAGCCAGTAGATTTGATGTTAAAATTCTCTATGATAGTGTTAGGCAGGAATCTAGACCCAACATGGCGGTATCACCCGGCAGGGCAGGCCCTTTGTTAGGACTTTCCACCCTTCACTTCCTGCTAAGACTCTCTGCACATGAAAAAAGCCGGCGCCCGCCAAAAAACCCCTGCTCTGCGCAAGCTCCTGGACACGTCATTCCTCAGAAATCGAAACCTCACTCAGGAAAACCGAAACCTACAAACCCCGCCTACCTCACCCTATAAAAGGCCCCCGATACCCACCCTGAGCCTGACTTCCTTGGCCCTCCTCCTAGGGGACCGGTGAACCTTGCCCGCAAGCCCAATAAAGGCTACCTCTGTTCTCATCTGCCTCATGTCTTCTTGCTCGGCTCCCCATTACATTACAGATAGTGCCACACCAAGTATTATTCATAAATTCTCACAGTCTCAATAGTAAGATAGGAACATGCAACATTAGGTAAATGACATCACTAAAAGCATTGTTTAATATATGTATTTCTCAATTAAGCAGCAAATTGGTTTATAGTTTGGTACAAACAGCAGTTTGATTGTGCTCATTGATAAAGATGTTTATGAAGCCTCTGGAGAGCCTCCATAGAGGAATCACAGTTCAGATATCTAAGATTCTAGTATGAATCTATGCATTCCTCTGGAGATAATTATTTCACTTTTGGAAAATAACTTCTGGCTACTTAGAGACCTTGGTAAAGACAGACTGCCATGGGGCCTCCAATGACCATGCCATGTGTGTTGCCCCTCATGAATTGGGTATCCCTCTCCCTTCAAACCATATGTTAGGCATTTGTAGCATCTATATTTTTTCAAGTGTACACAATGGTTAAGAGACTGGGATGAAGCTGGTCTGAACACAAATAAGTTACATGAGTAACTAGATTATGTTCCCTTTTCATCTGCTATTATTACATTTCTTTCTCTCCCTCAATTCATACTTACAGTCTCATAGGAAGATCATTATGACTGCTAGTTTTCAGATGGATCCACATGACACCAACTGGAGTATACTTCTGCAGCAGTACAATTCCATTAAGAAGTATCTTTGAAAGAAAGAGATGAAAGAACTCTTTCTACTAAACATATCTTCAAACAGTACATTTTATTGCCCAATTTGTTATTTGAGAGATGACTAGAAATGCGAATATACATTGATTTATGAACAACAGCTAATGAGTTTCCTACTAGCTAGAGGTTTGAAATCAGCAGGGTTGGAAGTTTAGTGTCAAAATGGTGATGGGAAGAGATATGTGGAAGACCCTCTCAGAATAGAAACAAAAGGGAAAGATATTTACATTGTGGATCCAGAATGCCCACCAAAAGCCATCCATTGCAGACTGGACTCTCACTGATTAGACAGACGATATGAGACATTCTGTGTATATCAGTTAATCATTTTACTCCTGGACATCTTAGTGCTTGCTCTGTAGTCTTACATACAAAATGTTAATAATGACACAGATGGAGATTATGCATGGGCTCAAGAACATAGGTTTCCTTTTAAAAAGGCTTCCTAGTCTCATTCTGAGCTCCTGATATGGCTTCATTCTCTGAAGGAACTAGGCTGTCTCTCAGTGGCATACTGATTACATTGGACTCTGTCCACAATGGAAGAAGCAATAATTTCTTCTCATTGGAATAGATAAATAGTTTTTGAGTACGCATTTAATTTTACAGCTCATATTTCTCATTCTACAACTACAATCTGTGGAATTAGAATGCCTTATTTACCATTATGGTGTCCTTTGTAACATTGTTTCTGGTCAAATAATTTATTTCATAGCAAAATAAAATAATACAATGGACTCATTCCATGATATTCACTGATATAATATTTCTCACAGAGCAGCTCATCTTGAAGAATTTTGGAATCATGTTCTGAAGAATCAACTATGATATCATGTAGGAGACAACATGCAGATTGGATGGAATCCTATCCTTCAAGAAAGGGCATCATACTTTTATTTGAATCAGTATTCAACATATAGGGATATTTATTCCATAGTGAGACTATCAACTCTGGAAACCAAGGCATGCTAGTAGGAATACTCTTGTTATTCTAAACCTAATAATACACTCAAACAATTCATCCTTAAGATTCAAAAAGTTTTAAGTACTGTGGGTTTAAAGATTTTAGTTTTCACAGGAAATATGCTTTTGCCTAGGGGTATACAATGATTACATTTAATGAGAAGTTTAAACTGCCTCCTGGCCATGGTAGATGCCCCATGACATTGAACAAACACAGAGGGAGGTTAGGTTACTGGCTGGGGTAACTGCTTCTAATTATCAAAATAATATTGGGCTTGCTGCTACAAAGTGGGAGAGAGATAAACAAGGTTTGAAATTCATATTTTTTTTAATTTTTTTTTTTAGGCATCTCTTACTACTTCTATATCAAGTATTAAAAGTGGGATAAAAACTTAAGATGACTCAGTATTCAACACAATAAAAATGAATGTATAATACCCAGACCAGGTGAAGCTTCGACTGAGGTCATGGAAAATAGAAGAAGAAAAAGGTAAATATAAATATAAATATTTGTGACATGTTACAGAAATGGGAATTTCAACTGCTATGAATACTTTTTTGCTTGTTATATATTTAATGGTATGTATTTACTTTCTCTCCTTTATTCTCCTCCTCTAAATAAGTACATTTATTTTTACATTATGGATTATTACTAAATTTTCAGGAAAATTATTTTAAAAGTTCACATTCCATTTGTTTATTTTTGTTAGATAATGATATTTCTACCACAATAGAATAATTAAAGGTAGAAGTAGGTGGTAAAATTTGGAGGCTGAGATACTGAGTTTAAATACTAGCTTTTTTTTTTTTTGTAAAGATGAAATCTCACTATGTGACCCAGGCTAGTCTCAGATCCGTGGACTCAAATGATCCCCTACTTTGGCCTCCCAAAATGTTAGGATTACAGGCTGGAGCAACCACATCTGGCCAGATGAGAATATTAAGGTTACTTCACTTCCCTAAAGATACATATTTTTTTCCTTTGTGCTTCACTTAGAAAAGTTTCTTCCTTTTTTTATTTTTGAGATGGTCTCACTCTGTCATGCAGGCTGGAGTACAGTGGCACAATCGTGGCTCACTGTAGCCTCGACCTCTTCAGACTCAGGTGATCCTCCTGCCTTACTCTCCAGAGTAGCTGGGACTGCTGGTGCATGCCTCCATGTCCCACTATTTTTTTTTTTTTTTTTTTATTTTTTATAGACTATGCTGCCCAGGCTGGTCTCAAACTCCTGGGCTCAAGCCATCTTCCTGCCTTGGCCTCCCAAAGTACTGGAATTACAGGCATTTACAGGCATG
>NW_012105165.1:1110525-1113149 GCF_000951045.1 Mandrillus leucophaeus
TTATCCTCCCACCTCAGCCTCCAGAGTAGCTGGGAATACAGACACATGCCACTATGCCTGGCTAATTTTTTAATTTTTATAGAGTCAGGGTCTTGCTATGCTGCCCAGGCTGGTCTCAAACTCCTGGGCTCAAGCCATCTTCCTGCCTTGGCCTCCCAAAGTACTGGAATTACAGGCATTTACAGGCATGAGCTACTACACCTGGTTTAGTTTGTAAAGTTTCTATTAACCTATCTTCAAACTTTCTGATTCCTTCCCAACTGTGTTAAGTTTACTGACGAACCTGTCAAAAGCATTTTTCTTTTCCGTTGCTGTTTTTGGTTTACAAAATTTTCCTTAGTTATTTTAGCTTCCATCTTTCTGCTTATATTATCTTAATAATATTGTATTCTGTCTACTTTTTTATTAGAGCATTATAATATAAAGAATAATTATTTTTAATTCCATGTCTGATAATTACAACATTGTGTCATATGTAAATCTGGTTCTGATGATTGTTTTGTCTCCTCAAACTGTGTTTTTCCTTGCTGTTTTACATCTTTTACAATTTTTGGGGGGTGGTGAAAGTTGGGCATGTATTAGTAATAGGAACTGGGTAATAGATCTATAGTGTGAGGGTTATGTCAATCTCCTTAGGAGATGGGGATGCGTCTAACATTTATTATAGTTATATGTAACAGATATTTCAAGTTTCTCTAGTGTCCTTATTTTTGTTTCCCTTCTTGGTTTTGGGACTTTGCTTTGTATTGTTTCTCTGAGAGGGTCTGTGTCATACAGCCATTTCCGCTGTAATCTACTGCTATTACGCTGGTGTTGTTACCCACCGCAGGTTCCTGAGTTCTCAATGCAGCAGAAATTAACATGAGACCAAAACAGTTTTCATTGGAGTTTATGTCCAGGCATAAGGGAGGAAGCACATGAAAGAGGATAATCCCTTGACTAACTCTCCAAAAGGAGCTGGTAAAACTTTTTATTAGGCAAGGTCTGGGAATTGACGTCAAGAGTATGGTATGCAAGCTGGACTGGGCAGCCTGGCTGGGCTATGAGAGGTAGGGTATGCAGAGATGCATTATCTGATTTCAATGCTTATCTTGAGTAATGGGCCAACTGGTGGTCTGATAGAGGCAGGGGCAAGAAGGCTGTAAATGAGTTGTGTAGCATTCCTTCCTGAGGTGGGAGACTCTACAAGCTTGGTTATCTTCTAAATTCCAGTTCCTGGAATTATTTAAGTAAAAGGATTATTAGCAGTGGGGTAGTGCAGTGGGTTTTGTGATCAGTGGAAATGCATGAACACATGCTGTTGTCGGGGGTGTGAGAACATCTTTATCTCAGTATGATGTTAAAGTATGGGAAGGAGTGTTCTATAATCTTCTGATTACAACAAGTCTCTTATAGGCCTGTGTCTCAAGAGTGTGGCTTTTGTGAGTATTTCTGTTTTTTGTTTGTTTGTTTGTTTGTTTGTTTGTTTTTCCTAAAGGGATCTCTCTTTTTTTTTCCTTTCCATTCTTTCCCACCTTAGTTGCAGTATTCCCAGTCTAGTTATTTAAAACCCTCTGTCATGTTGACTATGGATTTTTATTTTCCCCCTTGGGTGAGACAAGAAGACCGTAGCAGGCTAGAGCTACACAATGTTCCCTTACTCTAGCTGGGATAAGGTTTCAGTACTGCCCACTAGTGACATCTTTTTCCCTAGAGACTAGGCTTTTGTTAGGGAGAAGGATCTATGAGGGTTTTATAGTGATTACTCTTTTCCTCCCACTGTTACAGCCACAAGGAGGATCATTTTTGAATCATGGACATGAAAACCTAGTGAAGTTCCTGGAGGAAAGTTAACAAGAATGTGGGGCCCCACTATGATTATTGCCAGAGTATTTGCTTAATCCCATGCTAGTCCACACTCACCCTCTAAGAACTAGTCAAAATTACTAATTAAGTAATATCTTACTCTTCCTACCATCTTATGGTATTCAGCAGCTTCTACTTTAAGTAAGCAAATCACGGATCTTTCATCTCTCTCGATGTGTCTGCCTCTTCAGATTTTACGGTAGACATTTGCTTTGTGACCTCAGTTCTCTGATGGGTTCAAAAAAAGTTATTGATATTTTATTTGTCCAGCTTTTTTTGATATGAGGAAAGGAGTAGTGACTTCCAAACTCTTTATATATTAGGTCTGAAACCAGTACCTTAATCTTTAAAAAAAAAGAATTAAAAATACACGTTGCAAAAGATTGAGTGTTAATTTTGAGAATGAGTATTAATTGGTTTTATAAGCTATTAAATATTATGAAAATGTTAGATACTCTTATCAGATTTAACTTAAAATATTTTTACAATTAGAAGCCTTACTTTTTTTCCTCTTCATAATCAAAGTAAGTGGATTAAATAATATTTTTGATTCTTTCTAATATGAGAAATGACTGTTTTTCTTAACCTTTTTAGTCAATATCTTGCTTTTAAATATCCATCAGAAACTGTGACCATTCTTGGTTCACTTTTTCATGTTTGTGTTGAAACTACTGGGAACAACACTTTGGAATCATAAAAATCAATAAGCCTTTTGATCTAACTCCCTCTAATGTCACTTCCCCATCTGGAGTTTTAGGTACTTTTGTGATTCTTCTGAC
>NW_012105165.1:1116304-1117407 GCF_000951045.1 Mandrillus leucophaeus
TGGAGTGCAGTGCTGCGATCTCGGCTCATTGCAACCTCTGCCTCCCGGGTTCATGCCATTCTCCTGCCTCAGCCTCCCGAGTAGCTAGGACTACAGGCATCCACCACCACACTCAGCTAATTTCTTTTTTTGCTGTTTGTTTTTGTATTTGCAGTAGAGATGGGGTTTCACTGTGTTAGCCAGGATGGTCTCAATCTCCTGACCTTGTGATCCACCCACTTCGGCCTCCCAAAGTGCTGGGATTATGAAACCGTGTATTTCTTTTGTTTATTTAAGAATTCTATTTTTCTTTTCACTTTCTCTCTCTTTTAAGTAATCCATGATAACTGCTAAGGTCTGAATATCTGTGTTCCTCCTAAATTCATATGTTAAAATTCTTGCCCCTGAGGTGATAATATGACTTTAGGAAGTGGGGCCTCTGAAAGTTGATTTAGTCATGAGGGCACAGTCCTGGTGAATAGGATTAGCACCCTCATAAAAGAGGTCTGAGAGAGACAAATTGCTCAGTCCAGGGTGTGAGGACACAGTTAGATGGTGCCATCTATGAACCCATACACTGGCTCTCATCAAACAACGAATTTTCTGGTGCCTTAATTTTGAACTTCTCAGCCTCTAGAAGAATGAGAAGTACATTTCTGTTCCTTAAATGCTACCGAGTTTATGGTATATTTTTATAGCAGCCCAGATAGACTAAGATAATAACTTACAAAAATTTGAAACTTTATATTATTATTTTCCTGTTTATTTTTCCTTTCACAAAATATATTACTGATAATTTCCACTAAATTTGTATTCATTCCTTATTCCTTGTGAAAAATTCATACAAGTTAATTTATTTAACTTATTAAACATTTATGATTGCTTACCAGGTGTCAAACACTTGCCAGGTATTGTGAAAATAATGCAAAACAGAATACAACTGATCGTCAAATGATGGATTTCCCTTCAGTTAGAGTTTTCAAGTGACTTTTGTTTATTAATTGAACAAACCCTGGAGCAGAGCTATGGCTGTGGCGTGGTGACTTGAATTTTGCCTCCAACACTAGGGAGAGAAACATTTTACACCTCTGATTGTTGTGTCTCTAGCCACAGTTGCTAGCTAC
>NW_012105165.1:1117457-1120393 GCF_000951045.1 Mandrillus leucophaeus
GGTAGGGTATGCAGAGATGCATTATCTGATTTCAATGCTTATCTTGAGTAATGGGCCAACTGGTGGTCTGATAGAGGCAGGGGCAAGAAGGCTGTAAATGAGTTGTGTAGCATTCCTTCCTGAGGTGGGAGACTCTACAAGCTTGGTTATCTTCTAAATTCCAGTTCCTGGAATTATTTAAGTAAAAGGATTATTAGCAGTGGGGTAGTGCAGTGGGTTTTGTGATCAGTGGAAATGCATGAACACATGCTGTTGTCGGGGGTGTGAGAACATCTTTATCTCAGTATGATGTTAAAGTATGGGAAGGAGTGTTCTATAATCTTCTGATTACAACAAGTCTCTTATAGGCCTGTGTCTCAAGAGTGTGGCTTTTGTGAGTATTTCTGTTTTTTGTTTGTTTGTTTGTTTGTTTGTTTGTTTTTCCTAAAGGGATCTCTCTTTTTTTTTCCTTTCCATTCTTTCCCACCTTAGTTGCAGTATTCCCAGTCTAGTTATTTAAAACCCTCTGTCATGTTGACTATGGATTTTTATTTTCCCCCTTGGGTGAGACAAGAAGACCGTAGCAGGCTAGAGCTACACAATGTTCCCTTACTCTAGCTGGGATAAGGTTTCAGTACTGCCCACTAGTGACATCTTTTTCCCTAGAGACTAGGCTTTTGTTAGGGAGAAGGATCTATGAGGGTTTTATAGTGATTACTCTTTTCCTCCCACTGTTACAGCCACAAGGAGGATCATTTTTGAATCATGGACATGAAAACCTAGTGAAGTTCCTGGAGGAAAGTTAACAAGAATGTGGGGCCCCACTATGATTATTGCCAGAGTATTTGCTTAATCCCATGCTAGTCCACACTCACCCTCTAAGAACTAGTCAAAATTACTAATTAAGTAATATCTTACTCTTCCTACCATCTTATGGTATTCAGCAGCTTCTACTTTAAGTAAGCAAATCACGGATCTTTCATCTCTCTCGATGTGTCTGCCTCTTCAGATTTTACGGTAGACATTTGCTTTGTGACCTCAGTTCTCTGATGGGTTCAAAAAAAGTTATTGATATTTTATTTGTCCAGCTTTTTTTGATATGAGGAAAGGAGTAGTGACTTCCAAACTCTTTATATATTAGGTCTGAAACCAGTACCTTAATCTTTAAAAAAAAAGAATTAAAAATACACGTTGCAAAAGATTGAGTGTTAATTTTGAGAATGAGTATTAATTGGTTTTATAAGCTATTAAATATTATGAAAATGTTAGATACTCTTATCAGATTTAACTTAAAATATTTTTACAATTAGAAGCCTTACTTTTTTTCCTCTTCATAATCAAAGTAAGTGGATTAAATAATATTTTTGATTCTTTCTAATATGAGAAATGACTGTTTTTCTTAACCTTTTTAGTCAATATCTTGCTTTTAAATATCCATCAGAAACTGTGACCATTCTTGGTTCACTTTTTCATGTTTGTGTTGAAACTACTGGGAACAACACTTTGGAATCATAAAAATCAATAAGCCTTTTGATCTAACTCCCTCTAATGTCACTTCCCCATCTGGAGTTTTAGGTACTTTTGTGATTCTTCTGACTAAAAATATCTCTTTTATATGTATACTTTTTTTTTTTCCTTCTATTACTTGAGGGAATGATTGATCCTCATCAACTTGCTAACATTTACTTTTATTTGGTTGGCAGGATGCCTGCTCTTGTTCTAGAACTCTCTAAATATTTCTCAGCTTTATAGAAATAGAATAGATTTATGCTACTTGCAGTAAGCTTGAACATAGAATTGTGAACTGTGGTCATCCAACTAGTATGAAAGATAAAGTAGTGCTAATTAGCATGGAAAAGTAGACAATCAATGAAACTCAGACCCAGGATACTGGCTGTATGTTATCGCATAAGATAGTGTACCTGTCTGAAACTCTATTTCCCAACACCAAAAAACGTGTGTTCACATTGGAAGTTTTCTATGGTTATTTAACAAGCATATGTTGAAAACCAACTCTTTGCCAGACACCATTCTAGGTGCTGAGAACAGTGATGAACAACAAAGTCAAGTTTCTAGCACTCATAGAGATTATTTCTAGAGTGAGGTTAACAACACATAAGAAATAAATGAAGGCTCAAGGAATTATCAGATAGTGATGAGTATTCTACAAAGGATTAAAGTAAGGGAATTTGATAGACTTCATAGATGCTACTTTAGATCAGGTACTTAAGGAAGAAATCAAATCTAAATGACCAGGAATTAACCATGCAAAGATAGAAGAAATTGCAGGCAGGAATAAAATTGGCAAAATTTGGATCTGTAGAGAAGACTGTCTTTGCTAGAGGATAATAAATAAGAGGGAAAACATTATACATTGAAAAATAGAGAAGACTGTGATCTGATAATATATGTATTTGTAAGCTAGATGAGGAGTTTAGACTATATTGCAAGTATAATCAGAAACCATTGACAATGAATTGAAATTGGAATTTTCTTCCAATTCCATGATTCAGTACTACTTATTTAAATAATCTTCATCTTCATTCTTTGAAAATATGGAAGTTAATATATACTTGAAGATTACAATTGTAAGTAACTTGCAAATGAGATAATATATTTGAAGGTATTTGTAGCCGTGTAAAAATTTATATTTATATGTTCTTGTGTAAAAGTCATATAATTTTTTAATACTTATTTTATATATGAGAAAAATCTAGCTCTTGATTTTTAAATTATGTGTCATAAATTATTAAATCAGGCAATGTCAAAGATATGATCTGAACCTAGGTTTTCAGACAATACGAACTCAGCTCTTTTTATCAACTATGTATTTATCTGTGTAAAATGTGAATCATTGGGACCCAAATCTATCTTAATTTGAAAAGTTGATGCAACTTTCAACTTCTTCCCATTTTTTAATAGATTGGCTCACCTCTCAAAATTGTTTGCTTTGCAGA
>NW_012105165.1:1121588-1201224 GCF_000951045.1 Mandrillus leucophaeus
CTGTGGCGTGGTGACTTGAATTTTGCCTCCAACACTAGGGAGAGAAACATTTTACACCTCTGATTGTTGTGTCTCTAGCCACAGTTGCTAGCTACTCCTAGGTCCTGGTTGATCCTTTTAGTAGCCTTTGTAGCTGGACTGAGATTAAAAGCTCAGGTGAAAAGCAAGAAGAAATATGATTGGGGCACTTAGTGTGTGTATGCCTCCTCTCTTCATAATGCTACAGATTAAAGGATGAATACGGCTATTTTCTGTGATTTAAAATAACAAATCTTCCTATTTTCTTACTACATGTAAAAATAATGTTATTTATTTAAAAATTCTATAGCTTTCTCAGACAGCCAAAATCCATATACTACAAGAAGTCCAGTACATTTTACTCACCAGTAGCTAATAAACAGAACAAGGACGAACTCTGTTTTGCAACCGAAAGCCTAATCTTTTTATTCACTATTTTGACTACAATTTTTTTTTAAATCCCATTATACTATCTAACTTCTAGACACAAGTATCATCATGACAACACTCTAACAGTATGGGTACTTTATTTTGTAATCTGTCAGACTTCTTACATGATACACTGGAAAGAACATTGATTTGGCAGTGATCTCATTAAATGATTTGTATGCAATAGTAGCAGCATCATCTATCACAGCTGACTATAAGAATCACCTGACATTTATTAAGTGAAGTTTTATTGGTAACATAGATACATATATGTCACTAAGTATAAAACTGTTAGTTTATACATAGGCAATTTGTAAAATACTGTATTCCAAAGTTTGTTCTGTTTTGTTTTAATCAGTTATGGAGACAATATGATACAGTAACTAAAACAAAAGGGAGGACATGGTTAGAATGTAAAGAGTAGTAGTAAATTCCAGGAACTTTTCAAATATAATTGAATAATATGGGAAAATATATTTTACATGTTAATCCATTAACTCTTGATGTTGTAAAATGATAAAAATATGCACATTATACAGTGTTCCCTTGAAGATCAAGTGGGATAATACAGATAACTATATTAGGCTGTTGTATTAGCCCATTTTCACACTGCTATAAAGATACTACCTGAGATTGGGTAATTTACAAACAAAAAATGGTTTAATAGAATCACCGTTCCACATGGCTGGGAAGGCTTCAAGAAACTCACAATTGTGGTGCAAGTGAAGGGTAAACAAGGTACATCTTACACGGTGGCAGGAGAGAGAGAGCACAAGGGAAAGTACCACTTTTAAACCATCAGATCTTATGAGAACTATCTCATTATCCCAAAAACAGCAAGGGGAAAGTTTTCCCCCATGATTTAATCAACTCCCACCAGGCCCCTCCTTCAACACACGAGGATAACAATTTAACATGAAATTTGGATGGGGACACAGAGCAAAACCATATCATCCAGTCCCTGGCCCCTCCTAAATCACCATGTTCTCACATTTCATAACACAATCATGCCTTTACCAGCAATCCCCCAAAGTCTTAACTCATTCCAGAATTTACTTAAAAATCCAAGTCCAAAGTCTCATCTAAGACAAGGCAAGTCCCTTCCATTTCAGAGTCTATAAAATAAAAAACGAATTAGTTACTTCAAAAATACAGTGGGGATACATGCGTTCCCTAAATGTTCCTGATCCAAATGTGAGAAATTGGCCAAAATAAAGAGGCTACAGGCCCCATGCAAGTCTGAAATCCAGCAGAGCAGTAATTAAATCTTAAGCTCCAAAATGATCTCCTTTGACTGAATGTCTGACATCCAGGGCACAATGATGCAAGGTGTTGGCTCCCAAGACCTTGAGTAGCTCCCAAGACCTTGAGTAGCTCTTCCCCTGTGGTTCTGCAGGGTACAGTCCACACAGCTCCTTTCATGAGCTGGCATTGAGTGCCTGTGACTTTCCCAGGTACATGGTTCAAGTCGTTGGTGGATATACCATTCTGGGATCTGGAGGACAGTGGCTCTCTTCTCACAGCTCCACTAGGCAGGGCCTCAATGAGGACTCTGTGTTGGGGCTCCAACCCCACATTTACCCCCTTGCCCCAGTAGAGGCTCTCCATGAGAACTCCATCCCAATAGCTGACTTCTGCTTAGGCATCCAGGTATTTCCATACATCCTCTGAAATCTAGGTGGACGTTCCGAAAGCTCAACTTTTGTCTTCTGCACACCCACAGGGCCAACACCATGTGAAAGCTGCCAAGGCTTGGGGGTTTCATACTCTGAAGCCACGGCCTGAGTTGCACCTTGTCTCACAAAACCATTTTTTCCCTTCTAGACCTCAAGGCCTGTGATAGGAGGGGCTGCCACGAAGATCTCTGACATGTCTTGGAGACATTTTTACCATTGTCTGGGCAATTAACATTCAGTTCCTCATTACTAACGTAAATTGCTGCAGCAGGCTTAGATTTCTTTTCCCCAGAAAATGGGTTTTTCTTTTCTACTGCGTGGTCAGGCTGCAAATTTTGCAAACTTTTATGCTCTGCTTCCCTTTTAAACATAACTTCTAATTTCAAATCATCTCTTTGTGAATACATGTGACTGTACACTTTCAGAAAAATCCAGGTCACCTCTTGAATGCTTTGCTGCTTAGAAATTTCTCCTGCCACATACCCTAAATCATCTCTGTAAAATTCAAAGTTCCATTGATCTCTAGGGCAGGGGCAAAATGCTGCCAGCCTCTTTGCTAAAGCATAGCAAGAATAGCCTTTGCTCCAGTTCTCAATAAATTCATCATCTTCATTTGAGACCACCACAGCCTGGACTTCATTGTCCATATTACTATCAGTATTTTGGCCAAACCCATTCAACAAGTCTCTAGGAAGCTCCAAACTTTCCCACATCTTCCTGTCTTCTGAGCACTCGAAACTGCTCCAGCCTCTGCCTGTTACCCAGTTCCAAAGTTGCTTCCACAGTTTTAGGTTATCTTTATGCCAGTACCCCACCCTACTGGTACCCGTTCTCTGTATTAGTTCCTTTTGACACTGCTATAAAGATACTACCTGAGACTGGGTAATCTATTACAAAAATATCTTTAATTTACTCACAGTTCTGAATGACTGGGGAGGCATCAAGAAAGTTACAATCATGATGAAAGGTGAAGGAGAAACAAAGCACATCTTACATGTTGGCAGGAAAGAGAGAGAGTGCAGGGAGAGGTGCCAGTTTTAAACCATCATATCTCAGGAGAACTCCCTCACTATCACAAGAACAGCATGGAGGAAATGTCTCCCATGATCCAATCACTTCCCAGAAGGTCCCTCTCTCAACACATGGGGATTACAATTCAAGATGAGATTTGGGTGGGGACACAGAGCCAAACCATATTAGTTGTTCTTGCATTGCTATAAAGAAATACTTGAGACTGGGTAACTTATTTTTTAAAACAGGTTTAATTGGCTCTGCAGGCTGTACAGGAAGTATGAATCTGGCATCTGCTCAGCTTCTGGAGAGACCTCAGGAAATTTACAATCATCACAGAAGGTGAAGGAGGAGCAGGCATATCACATAGTGAAAGCAGGAACAAAAGGGTGAGGCGGAAAGTAACACAGACTTTTAAATGACCTGAGAACTCATTCACCATTGCAAGAACAGTACCAAAGGGGATGAAGCTAAACTATTAATGAGAAAAACACATCCATGATCCAATCACCTCCCACCATTCCCCATCTCTAACATTGGGGATTACAATTCAATTCAGATTTTGGCGGATACACACATCCAAATTTTATCAATAACTATACAATGCATGTGAAAATGTTTTACACACTTAAAAATCTCTACTAAGAAAGCATCATTTGTTATTTCTTAGAACTCCAATAATATCTTAACTTAAATAGAGTTTACCAATGATTGACATATTGTGTGACAGATAAAAGTTTTGGCTCAAAGTTTTACTCTTTGACTGTAAGTCTTGTCATTTAAGCTGCTTTTGGTTAATGGTATGTTGGCAGAAGTAACGGAGTGTTGATTTCAAGCCTGGCTTTAAAGAAGCATCACAGATTTTCACTTTTTCTTTTCCACCACTGTTAATCATCATAAGAAGACCATGCTATAACTTGCCTGCTGGCCTAAGGAAAGTTAGAGAATTAAAAATAACTCCTAGGTTTTTGAGCAATGGGCTAGCCAGTGACTTCGTTTATAGAAATGGGTAAAATTCAGAAATGTTTGCATTTGATAAGAAAGTGTTTTGAACACATTAAATTTCAGATGCCTATCAGGCACCTGAGTGGAGACATCAAACAGGAATTTACATATCTGGCTTGCAAGTTCATTTGAAATGTTTAGAATAGAAATGCAAATTTGGCACTCATCTATTTTTAGACATATTAAAAGCACAGGACTTGATTAGATCATCTAGGGAGTGAAAACAAGATATTTGACTAAGCCCTGTGGTACTCTTAATATTTAGAACATAAGCAAAGAAAGAGGAGAAAATGAGAGAGACTGAAGAAGGATGGTAATTTAATAGTAAGGCTAAGATCATGATGGCCCTGAAGATAAACTTAAAAAATTGTTTCACGAGAATAGGAGAAAATGAGCACATATGCAAAATCAAATTAAGAACTTAGCTGGTTAGGAGAGTGGATGGCTGAACTAATCATTTGTTTTGGTAAAATTAAATTTCTTAGTGATGTTGTCTAGAATTGTTTCAGTGAGTGGAAGGTGTCAATTAGTTTTAGAAATTTTATTGAAAAGAGGAGCAGAGAAGGGATTAAAAAGGAGGTCAAAATCTTTTTTAAAATATTAAAAAAATATATGTAATACATGTCTGTATGTTCTTGAAAGTGATCCAAGAAAAGGAAAAATGCATTAATGCAAACAGAGAAGATAATTCTACAAACCATTTTTATTATTATTATTATTAGAAGAGATGAGATTCCATTATACACATAAAATTTGGTGGTTTGCTTAGAGAGGAGCAAGAATAGCTATTCTACTTTAATAAGAATAAAAGCAGAATATGTGAGTATAAATTTAGATTGATTGGTAGACTTGGTATGTTGGTATATTTGGGAGATTTGGCATTTACTTCATCATGGCTTCTAAATCTTCAGTAAAATAAATAAAATAAAATACAAGTAAAATAAAATGAAAAAAAAACAGGATGCAAACTGATAATAGAGTAAAATTGGATGACTGGAGGAAGAGCCGGAATTGTGAAATGGTAATCTTGAAGAGTTGTAGCAATAAAGTAGTAAAAATATAGAAAAAGCCACTGAGATTCATGGTCATAAATTTAATGTGAAACCAGTCAACAAGATTATAAGTTTTCTCCTGTCATGTTCTAGCTCAACTAGAATGAAAATAAACTGACAGTTAAAATTAACCAGGAATAGAGATTTTCTAGGTAGTAGTATGGTTGATTTCAATATATTAGTGACTAATATGGTTTGGGTGGGTCCCTACCCAAATGTCATTTAGAATTGTAATCCCCATAATCCCTACATGTCTCAGGAGAGACCTGGTGGGAGGTGATTGCATCATGGGAGTAGTTTCCCCATGTTGTTCTCATAATGGTGAGGGAGTTCTCACAAGATCTGATGGTTTTATAAAGGGCCCTTTTCCCCTTTCTCCACTCTGGAGTAGTATCTTTACAGCAGTGTGAGAATGGACTAACACAGTAAATTGGTGCCAGTAGAGTCTGTTACTGTTATAAAGATACCTGAAAATGTGGAAGTGACTTTGGAACTGGTTAACATGCAGAGGTTGGAACAGATTGGAGGAATCAGAAGAAGACAGGAAGATGTGGGAAAGTTTGAAACTTCCTAGAGACTTGTTGAATGGTTTTGACCACAATGCTGATAATGATATGGACAAGAAGTCCAGGCTGAGGTGGTCTGCAATGAAGATGAGAAACTCATTGGGAACTGAGGCAAAAGTCACTCTTGTTATGCTTTAGCAAAGACACTGGTGCCATATTGCTCCTGCCCTAGACATCTGTGTAACTTTGAACTTCAAGAATGATTTAGGGTATCTTGCACAAGAAATATCTAAGCAACAAAGCATTCAAGAAGTGACATGGGTGCTTGTGATGGTTAATATTAAGTGTCAATTTGACTGGATTGAAGGATACAAAGTATTAACCCTAGGTGTGTCTGTGAGGGTGTTGCTAAAGATTAACATTTGAGTCACTGAACTAGGAAAGGCAGACCCAACCTTAATTGGGTGGACACCATCTAATCAGCTGCCAGTGAATATAAAGCAGGCAGAAAAACGTGAAAAGGAGAGGCTGGCCTAGTCTGTCAGCGGACACCTTTCTCCAGTGGTGGACACTTCATGCCCTCCTGGAACATCAAACTCCAAGTTCAGTTTTGAGACTCAGACTGGCTCTACTTGCTCCTCAAGCTTGCAGACAACCTATTGTGAGACCTGTGATCTTGTAAGTCAACTGTAAGTCAACACCTAATTAACTTCCTTCCATCTATCTATCTATCTATCTATCTATCTATCTATCTATCTATCTATACACACACATACACACACACACACACACACACACAGAGAGAGAGAGAGATCCTATTAGGTTAGCCTCTTTAGAGAACCCTTACTAATAGAGGTTTTGGTACCAGGAGTGGTTCTAGAGGAACAGAATACTAAGAATGGGGTTCTTTTGTTGGTTTTGGGGTTTCTGGAGTTGGCTGCTTCATATGATTAGACCCCAAAATGCTAAGGATTCTACTTCTAAGGATTTTACTTCTATGGAGAACACCAGTAGTCCTTGGCATGAACTGTTTAGAGAGTTATGCAAAATAAATGCATTTGACACTCCTGATTCACCACTCATGAGAGGCAAGGGGTTGAGTGACACTATACATAATACCTTTGACCATATGTGGAGAACCAAGGAACTTAAAGAAGCTGATTGGTTGTTCCTAAGTTCAGGGAACAAAGTAATGAAAGAAAATGATGAACTCAGGGATTCTGTCTCTTAGCTTCAAAAGCAGATACTGAGCCTCAAATCTGCTAAGATTGCCCTGAGTGAGAGTCTTATCTCCTGTAGAGAAAGAGCTAAAAGTGTGGAAAAACAGACACAAGGTCTTATGTGGTGGCTAACCTGCAATGAAAAGGGCATGCACAGCCTTGCCAGATGTCTCCCGTTAAAGTGAGGGCATTGATTAGAAAAGAACTTGGAATAGGGATGTGTGAGAGGACCCTGATGAAGTTGGGAACACTGAGCTTGTAAACTCTGATGAACGTTTTTTGACAGAAGGAACAGCTTCCTCATCCCCAGTAGTGGTAACTTTCCCTCCCCTACCCATGCTGCCATCAGCCTTTCCACATTTGTCTGAGGAGATAAACCCTGTGCTTCCCAAGACAATAGTGATGGCCTCCCCTGAGGCAGTTGCCAGGCCAAATAATGTTGATTCTCTTCAGGAGCCATCCCCAAC
Source organism: Mandrillus leucophaeus (assembly GCF_000951045.1). Lineage (NCBI taxonomy): Eukaryota > Metazoa > Chordata > Mammalia > Primates > Cercopithecidae > Mandrillus > Mandrillus leucophaeus. The sequence continues at coordinate 1,128,973 of NW_012105165.1, forward strand.
ACCCCTGTTGGCTTCTAGATCTATAACTTTACTTCTAGGCCTAAAGTCCTGGCAGGATCCCTGATGTGAGGTTGAGAGTGTGACCCATGAGGAGGTGTGGTACACTCAAAAAGAACTATTTGAGTTCTCTAATTTATATGAACAGAAATCTGGAGAACAGGCATGGGAATGGATATTAAGGGTATGGGATAATGGTGGAAGGAGCATAGAGTTGGATTAGGCTGTATTTATGGATTTGGGCCTACTAACTAGGGACTCTCCTTTTAACGTTGTAGCTAGGGGAGTTAAAAATGTTCTAGGCCAGGCACAGTGGCTTACACCTGTAATCCCAGCACTTTGGGAGGCCGAGGCAGGCGGATCACCTGAGGTTGGGAATTTAAGATCAACCTGACCAACATGGAGAAACCCCATCTCTACTAAAAAACAACAACAACAACAAAACAAAATTAGCTGGGCATGGTGGTGCATGCTTGACTGTAATCCCAGCTACTTGGGAGGCTGAGGCAGGAGAATCACTTGAACCTTGGAGGCAGAGGTTGTGGTGCGCTGAGATCATGCCATTGCACTCCAGCCTGGGCAACAAGAGCGAAACTCCGCCTCAAAAAAAAAAAAAAAAAAAAAGAATAAAATAAAAAAAAAAGTTCTAATAGTTTATTTGCTTGGTTAACTGAAATATGGATTAAAAGATGGTCCAAAATGAGCAAGCTGGAAATGCCTGATCTCTTGGTTTAACGTAGAGGAAGGGGTGCAAAGGCTTAGGGAGATTGGGATGGTGGAATGGATTAGTCAGTTTAGACCTACTTATCCCAGCTGGGAGGGTCCAGAAGATATATCCTTGACCAATGCCTTGTGAAATAGATTTGTGAAAGCAGCACCTGCAGTTTTGAAGAGGCTTGTAATTGCTCCTCTCTGTATGACAGATCTAACAGTGGGAACTGCAGTCACTTGACTACAAAATTTAAATACAATGGGAATAACTGGATCCCAAGGTAGTAGGTCCCAGTTGGCCACACTCAATGGTCTAAGGCAAGGTGGAAGTAGGTATCATAACGAACAGCAGAGGCAAAGCAGCAATCAGCATAGCTTGACTCATGTAGACCGCTGGCACTGGCTAATTAATCACAGTGTTCCGAGAAATAAAATTGATTGGAAACCTACTGCATTCCTACTTGATGTATACAAGCAGAAAGCAAAAAGCTTCTAGGTTGAATTTAAATTTTATAATTTAAATTATAAAAACAGAGAATCGTGGCCCCTCAATCAATTTTCAGACTTGAGCCAGTTTACAGACCCAAAACCCCCTGAATGAAGGGGAGGACGGATCCCCTTGACGAAGGACCCCACTATATTACCGACAATTTATGCAGTGACTATTTTTCCTATCCTTCTGCAAGAATACCTCCGGCCTTTTACCAAGGTAACTATACACTGGGCAAAGGGAAATGATTACATTGAGCAAAGGGAAATGATTAGACATTTCGGGGACTACTGGACACTGGCTCTGAGCTGACATTGATTCTAGGAGACCCAAAAATGTCATTATGGTCCCCCAGTTAAAACAGGGGTTTGTGGAGGTTATGTAATTAATGAAGTTTTAGCTCAGGTCTGACTTACAGTGGGTCTAGAGGATTATATTGTACCAAGAATAATTTAGAACTATATATGAGTTAATAAACATAAAGTTATAGAATAGTCACTGGTACAGTATAAAAACTCACGGAATGCAGCTATTACTAATATCATATATTAAGCCCTTCAAGGAAAAATATATATTATACTATAAAATGTCACCCATTTGCTTTGTTTACCATATATGTACCTATTTTTAACTTTTTAATGTCACTTAATTTCAGGTATGACTTTTTCATACATCACGTAGTTATATTCTACCTTTTGTCACTTTGTTTTATTTTAATAAGTGTAACTCCTTAAAATTTAATGTTTTAATTGATAGAAGTTGTGTTGCATTTATTTGTAAGCTTGTCATATGTCTCAATTTTTTTTTTTTTTTTGGTTTTGTTCTTATTTGCTTGAATCTTTTCCAAAGTGATTTTTAATAGCTTTTTAAAGTTATTTTTCTAGTTGATAAAATTAAGAAAATACTAATTTTGACTTACCTATATCAACAAAAAAAATTTAGCCCACTGTTGTTTTGCTCTATTGAATCCAGTTAAAGATTTTTCTTAATGCTCTGTCATTTTACATACAGAAAATTTTTCATTATTTGATATTTTTACCATCTGCCATCTTTTTTTGACAGATTAACAAAAATGACTATAATTTTTTTGCCATTTATCTTTTTTTAGTACTTCACTTTATTCACTTACACTGTAATTGTTCTTTACATTTTTTTTCTCTATTTTCAATCTCCTTTCATTAGATACATATCTTAAATTTTGGAAAGAAAGGAATGAGAAAGACTTCTTAACATTATGGACATGAGAAGATTTTTATTTTTTGTTGAATTGAAACAAGTGACTACTCAGCAAGGCTTGACATTTGGTGGTCACAATTTTTTTTCACTCAATATTCTGAAAACTGTGCGTTGTGAATTCTGGCATTTTGTTTGTGCAGCAATATCACAACCACTGACCTTTCTTCAGTAGTATCCATTAGTTTGTTTATTTGTCTTTCTTATTTTCCATTTCTGATGGCTTAAGTAATGTTTTTCTTATCTTTTCAGTTCAAAATTTTATCACAATAAATCATTTTATTGACATTCCTGAGCAAACTATGAAATCATTATCAGCTTTCTGTCACTTGAAATCTTTAGCTATTTTTTAGTCATTTGCTTCTGATACAGAAATTGTTGGTACCTTTCACTACATTATCTAACCCTGACATTTGTCACTCTTTTCTTTTCAACATTTCAAAATCATTACCCTTTATTCTCCACATTCTAGGAGAGATTCTCACATTCATTTTTGAGGTTACTGATTCAATTTTCTGTAGCATCAAACTTTATTTTCCTTCCCTGAAATGCAGTCTTTTTTTATTCATTTTTGACTTATATTATTACCTTTTAATCTCTTCTGATTTATTCCTTTTGTTTTGGTTTTCTCATTTATAAGAACAAATGCCTTGAAATTCATTAAGAATGTGAACAGCATTCTAAATTTGTTATTTTGGTTTTTGCATTATATACTTTCAGAAGTATATGCTTCTTGTGTGTCTTCCAGATACTAATACATTTACTTATAATGTGTAATGTAGAAAAATTGTTCCATGGTATTGTTTTGTTCTTATGTCTATTACTGTAAATACATATTGCTTAGTATAGACTAAATGCAATAGAAATAGGACCAATCAAATGGCTTAACACAATAGACACTTATATATATATATTGCTCCCAAAACAATGGTTGTTAAATGTACGGGAGGCAGATGATCTTTTATCCATGAATTCATTCAGTGACCCAGGCTCCGATTTATTATATCTCTACCAATGCATGGATATTTCTTATTCTCTGTGTGCATCTGTCATAAGGAGAAAGAACAAAAAATAGACTGTATAAGTGGTTTTAATGGACCAGATCTGGACCATAATGGCACACGTCATTATGGCTCATGTGCCGTTGGTGGGCACTCAGTTCTATAGCTATGTCTAACTATGAATAAGCCTGAGAAATGAGGTCATCTGTGTGCCAGAGAAGAAGAAAATGGATTTGGTTAATAGCTAGCAGTCTCAGAAATTCTCAAACAAGGCAATATATGGTCTGTCAATATACAAGTCAGAATGAAACAGACTGAGTAGGGTGTCTTTAGAAATAAATATTAATTAGCAACACTGGCCTTTAAACCTGCTTGGTAACATCACCCTTTCTCATAAAAGCATAAAATCTCAAATCTAGCCCAAAGTTTTTCTGTACATTTGCATATCTTAGCAAATATTTCGGTCCTTAAGAACTAAATAATAAATCAATAAGGTCTTGCCTAAGCTAATATTAAAAGATAAACTCACCCAATTTAGATTTTCTTATTCAACTTCGGCATGACCTAGACTTAAAAATATAAAGTGAAAGGAGAGAGAGTTTGGTTTTTTTTTTTGGTATTTTATTGGCACATAGTAGCAAACATTAATGGCTGTTACTTTTAAAGAAATTGGAAGTCACATTCCTAGTTTTATAGATGGAGAATATGGTAATATGTAAAGCTCCAAGCCAATTTCTAATCTTTAATAGATCTTAGGCTTTTGAATGTTTTCTCTACTGAAATCTTTTTTTTTTTTTTCTCACTTGATTTGCTGTATGTAATTCTGAATAAATACAGAATAGTCCACAGAGGAAAATGCATTAAATTCTCAGTAGGCTTTGTTCCTATTAGGTTTTTAAATATTTCATAGCTTACTAGTTTTAGTCAACGTACTAGTTCTATCAAGCATACATTATCATCAGCATCTATGAATCCTCCTAAATACTACTGGCTTCTCTTTAGAACCCTACCATTCCATTACCAGTTATTCTCCACAATATAAAACATTTGTCTAAATCTAGAGGTATGGTAAGTATAATAGTATTCATGACTGAGGAATATCATTCAGCTTTTGGACTCCACATGTACTGAGATAGGTGTTAGATCTAACAAGTATTATGAAAGATAACATTAACATAATCAGAATGACATAAAGTCTAAATAATTTTTTAAAATCCAGATTTATCTGCATTGTCATTAGTGCCAATTACTTTTTGCTTTACATTTTCTGACAGCCTTAGCTTTCATTAAACATTTTCATTTTTTCTTCAATGATGCCACAAGTGTATTTAAAGTGAGTGTCTTGTCCTTTTCTGTTTAAATGTTATTGTTATATAACATACTAGCCCTTGGTGTATGTGTATTATTTACAAAAAATATACAAAATTCCTAACTGAATAACTGTGCTGTAGTTTGTCTGAATTTTATTATTATGGGATTCACATTTAAAAAAATAGAACACTTTCCTTAATTACACTTGTTTAAGACTGTCTCACTGAAGGCGTTTCTCAAACTGATGTCCACTGGAAAATTTTTGTTAGTGACCCACAAAGAATTACTACAGAAATTGGAGTATTTACAAACATTTCTAGAAAATGCCATTGCTGTAATATACAAGTACGTGATAGGTTTTTAGAAATCCATTTTTTTTTTCACAATTATCCTTCTATGATTGCAGACAGGGAAAATAATCTTTCACCACAGATAGTTTGAGAAGTCGTGTCCAAGAAATATTCAGTACTACTTCCATTACTCTTCGTTTTCCTGAGTTGCTGCCTATGTCCTGTCTTCCCAGGTCATCCATGATTTATTCCATCATCCAGCTTTTTCTCTCAAAACTGGTCTGTACAGCTGGGTGGTGGCTCACACCTATAATCCCAGAACTTTGAGATGCCGAGGCAAGTGGATCACCTGAGGTCAGGAGTTTAAGACCAGCCTGGCCAACATGATGAAATCTTGTCTCTACTAAAAATATAAAAATTAGCTGGGCATGGTGGCTCACATCTGTAGTCCCAGCTACTTGGGAGGCTGAGACAGGAGAATCATTTAATCCCAGGAGGTGGAGGTTGCAGTGGGCTGAGATACTGCCACTGCACTCCAGTCTGGGTGACGGAGCGAAACTCCATCTCAAAAAAAAAAAAAAAAAAAACTAGTCTGTACATTGATTAATCTATCCCCTTTTTGTACCCTTCTCCAGCATCCCAAAATCTTTCATTGAGATTTAAGAAAATAACACTGAATCATCAATACTCTCCTAAATTCTCAGTCTCACTTCTAAGTATTTGCAACAACAACAGGCATATACATACACCTCTGCTCCATCACTTTCTAAACTATTTCGTTGCTGCTTTTTTTCTTTCACCTTCATGAATAGTGTCTATTTTTTTCAATCAACAAACTTGTTCTAGTTTCACTGGTCTAAAATATCGGTCTAATCTATCATTTATTATCTATCAGTCATCTATCTCTTCTTTATTATTTATCTAATCTTATAATCTATCTAGCTATTCCAACATAACATTCTTTTCCAAATACTGTCTCATTCTACAATTCCCCTTCATAAACATAAATAAATTAATGAATAAATTTTGAAAGAAGGGTCTATACTTACCGCCTGTATTTTCTCATTTACCCTTCCCACCTCACTGCATCTCTGCTACTGCAATAAACTGCTTAATTGATGTATCAGCAACATTTAACGCAAAATACCACTTTGTGTTCTTACATCAGTTTATTTCTTCATGTTCTGCTTTCTCTGTCACCCTCTATTTTCTTCTAGCTTATTGCTCACTCCATCTCAGTTTCTGGTGCCTGATGCTCCTTTTATGTCATTTGAGCTTAGATCAGGGCTCAATCATCAAGCCTACTTCTCTTTTCTGAATATATCATCTTTCTCAGGCAATCTCATGTAGTTCCATGACTACAAATAATATCCATATGCTGAGACTCTCAAATGTCTATCTGCAGCCTTAACTTTTCATCTAAAATGTAGACTCATTTCTGCAACAGCTTACTTGACATCTCCACTTAGATAACTGTTAGGTCTGTACAATTGAAGACATCCTGAAGGAACTCATAATTTTCTCTTCAACATGTGTCTTTTCCCTATGCTTCCCTTTCCTAGTAAATGACACCAGTACTTTGTTGCTTAAACCAAAAAAATCAATTATCTTTGTTGATATTCATACTTTGTAACCTTTCCTTTAGAAAATATTTTCATCTCTACCTCCAAAATATATCACAGATTCTTTCACTTGTCCTCCACTGCTTCATTAACATACTTGGCTGGATCATGGTTATAACTACACTAGACTATATTAATAGCCTTCACTGGTCTTTGTGTAAGCTTCCATCTTATGCTATTCTCCAAGCATCAGTCACACTAAATATTTGAATCACTCATCATGCAAGCATTTAAAACTTTTAGTACCTTTTGGTACAATTATAATAATATCCAAAATTATTGCAATAATGTAAAAATGTTTGCTTTCTTCTCCTCTCTCAGAAATACCCAAAATATTTCTACACTTGTTATCAATCTAGTCACACTGGCTTTCGGATAGCTCGCAGCATTTGTGTTTGCTGTTCCTTTTGCCAATAATACTCTTCCCTGACTTCTCAATATTTATATGTATGTCTTGTCTGAAACCATGTCCCTTGACAGATCCGTCTCAGCCAATCAATTTAAAGGTACTCTCGATTGCTCAGTATCACAACACTCTCTTCTATTTTTATCACAGTGTATATCACTAACCAATACTATCTTGTTTGTGTGTGATTTTGTTTTTCTTGTTTACGGTCTTCCCACCTTCTTCTCACATAAAATGTATGTCCCTGAATTTAATAATAAAGTTTGTCTTGATATATGCTATACTTAGAAGAAGGCTTACTGGATAACTGAAATATTTTTTAAATGAATGAGATTTAGAAGCAGCTGAATTAACAGCTACTGGCCAGAGGTTATTTTAAACAAGAAATTATTTAGGTCATGTTTTATATGTATATTTTATCATTCAAGTTAATTTTAGTATTTATCTAGAGATTCAAACAGTTATGCTAACTTAAATTTTTCTCTAGTGGTTTCACCTAGACAAGAAAATGGTGGGAAAACTGATGTTACATAAAATGAATCATCTCTGGGAGCAAAGGAAAAGAAATGAAAATATAAAAGAAATCAAAGGTTTTATTTTTCTTTTATATTTTCCTTTTATTCTTAGTTAGAGCACATAATTATATATATTGTTGGGACAGTGCAATATTTTAAAACATGTATGCAATGTGCAATGGTCAAATCAGGGTATTTAACATATCTATCACCTTGAACATTATCATTTGTGTTGTGAACATTAAAAATCCTCTCTTCTAGCTTTTGTAAATATACACTAAATTATTTCAACCATATTCATCCTTAACTGCTACAGAACATTAGAATGTATTCCTCCCATCCAGGTGTAGCTTTGTATCCATCAACCAAACTCTCTTTATCCCCCCGTTTCCACTACTTCTCCAGATGCTAATAACCACAATTCCACTCTCTACCTCTATAAGCTCAATTTTCCTTTAGCTCCCACATATGAGTGAGAACATGTGTTATTTATCTTTCTGTGCCTGACTTATTTCACTTAACCTAATGTCCTCCAGTATCATGCACATTGCCACAAATGAAAGGATTTTCTTCTTTTTTCATGGCTGAACAGTATCCCATTGTGACTACATACCACATTTTCTTTGTCCATACATCTTTTGATGTTGATGCCATATTTTTGCTCTTGTGAATAAAGATGCAGAAAGCATGGGGTTCAAATATCTCTTTGATACACTGATTTCCTTTCCTTTGGATATAATACTCAGTAATTGGATTACTGGATCATACGGTAGTTATACTTTTTGTTTTTAGGGAAACCTACGTACTGTTTTCTATCATATGTGCATTAGTTTACATTCCCACCAACAGTATATGTAAGAGTTCTCTCAAATGATTATTTTAAAATACAGGTATTATAAATAAATGAAAACTGCTTTAATAGACCTTACCATTTCAAATGATTAAAAGAAAAAAAAGTATCTGCTTTTTACAGATTATTTGTTTTTCAACTATGTGATTTGGGAAGGGACTAAGTATACTGACAAAGCAAAAAATAATGTAACTTCATTAGACATGCTAATTTAGATTCCTCTTAAAAATGCCAAACTATATTTTATTACTTTTTAAATTACAACTAATCTATTTTTGAAGTTCTAATTAAATGCCTAAATGAGAAAAAATGTTCTTGTTTTAGTTTTTAAAGGATTAGTGGTTGTTTCATTGACTGAAACATGAAACATAAATTTAAAAATTTATTTCTGGATGCAGTAACAAAATTTTAGGTTTTGAGTATCAGTGAGATGAAAACTTTAGAAATACTGTGTATGTGTTTTATTTTAACCGTGTTCTCTTAAAATGTTGTAAAAAAGTATATTTTCAGTTTAAATTGGTGTATTTTAAATTTACATTTGGGGATATTAGCACCATGCTTTGAAAATTTTAGTTCTTACTGTCAATTATTGAAAGTATTATTTTGTCTTACCAGAAGACTATAATTGCCATAGTTCAAGTTATCATGTAGATACCCCTCTGCTATCATCTTTTACTCCATGAGAGTCTATGTGTGTTGATGTATAAAGATATGCTTACTGTAAATATATAAAAACTTTTCTTCAAACCTTTTGTTTGTCTCTACTCTCTAAATAATTGGTTTGACTTGGGAAAAATCTTATTTTAAAAGTGAAATTTCTTCAAATTGTCAAAGACCATTTATTATTTCACAGAATTTTATTATTTTTAGAAAAGCATAATTAGTGAGGGAATATAACTATAGAACATTTTTATTATTTACATAACTTTTACATCAACTAATTCAAATAAGATACAGCATTTCCTTTGTAATTCATGTATATTCGGTTGGAAAAATAGGGCTAGTTTACTGATGAAGTGAGTAGACACATGGCAAAAAACTGGAACAGGTTCTAACACTGTAGGATCTTAGTTTAATACAGAAACGAGGGTTGATAAAATGAGTAAAAGAGAAACATTAAAATAGGAACCATAGGTCAGGTGTGGTGGCTCATGCCTGTAATCCCAGAACTTTAGGAGGCTCAGATGGGAGGATCACTTGAGGTCAGGGGTTCGAGACCAGCCTGGCCAACAAGGTGAAACCCCATCTGTACTAAAGATATAAAAATCAGCTGGGCGTAATGGCATGTCTCTGTACTCCCAGCTACTCAGGAGGCTGAGTTAGGAGAGTCGCTTGAGCCTGGGAGGCAGAGATTGCAGTGAGCCAAGATCGCATCACTGCATTTCAGTCTGGGCAACAGGGTGAGACTCAGTCTCAAATACATATATACGTATCTGAATATAATCTCCAAAACATGAATCATAGTTAAATCTCTAAATATCTTTGGTTTTGGTTTTATCTTCATAATTAGCTGATGTAAAAAGAGTGATCAAGGAGGGTAAATCTATTAAAAGAAATTCTAACCAAAATGTTACTTTTCCAGATGATCAAGTCTGCCCTGACATCTATCTACATTTGGGCAAGAATACAAATGAAGATTCACCTGAAAGTTATGAATGAGGCTAAGAAATTGTTACATAATACATAATATAATTTTCTACCATGAAAAATACACCTTTATAAAAACAGAATTGAAGCACATGTGGAAAGATACGTTTTTTATGTCACTGAAAGTCCACAAAATATCAAAAACAGCTGTATTTCAATGATATTGTACATGTCTTGGTGTTCCCTGCTGGAATCGTGATAACTTTATTATTTGAAATAAACATAAATTACTTCCATGGTTTTTATGGTTTTAGGTCTTACATTTAAGTCTTTATTCCATCTTAAATTAATTTTTGTAGGTGTAAGGAAGGGGTCCAGTTTCAGTTTTCTGCATATGGCTAGCCAGTTTCCCCAACACCATATATTAAATAGGGAATCATTTCCCCATTGCTTGTTTTTGTCAGATTTGTCAAAGATCAGATGGTTGTAGATGTGTGGCATTATTTCTAAGGCCTTTGTTCTGTTCCATTGGTCTATATATCTGTTTTGGTACCAGTACCATACTGTTTTGATTACTGTGCCTTTTAGTATAGTTTGAAGTCAGCGTGATGCCTCCAGGTATAGTTTGAAGTCAGGTAGCCTGATGCCTCTTTCTAGTTAGGATTGTCTCAGCTATATGGGCTCTTTTTTGGTTCCATATGAAATTTAAAGTAGTTTTTTCTAATTCTGTGAAGAAAGTCAATGAATGGTAGCTTGATGGGGATACCATTCAGAACATAGGCATGGGCAAAGACTTCATGACTAAAACACCAAAAGCAATGGCAACAAAAGCCAAAATTGAGAAATGGGATCTAACTGAACTAAAGATCTTCAGCACAGCAAAAAAAAAAAAAAAAAAAACTATCATCAGAGTGAACAGGCAATCTACAGAATGGGAGAACATTTTTGCAATCTATCCATCTGACAAAGGGCTAATATCTAGAATCTCCAAAGAACTTAAACAAATTTACAAGAGAAAAACAACTCCATCAAAAAGTGGGCGAAGGATGTGAGCAGACACTTCTCAAATGAAGACATGTATGCAGCCAACAAACATATGTAAAAAAGCTCATCTTCACTGGTCATTAGAGAAATGCAAATCAAAACCACAATGAAATACTATCTCATGCCAGTTACAATGGTGATCATTAAAAAGTTGGGAAACAACAGATGCTAGAGAGGATATGTAGAAATAGAAACGCTTTTACACTGTTGGTGGGAGTGTAATTTCAGAAGTATATGCTTCTTGTAGAAGACAGTGTGGCGATTCCTCAAGGATCTAGAACCAGAAATACCATTTGACCTAGCAATCTCATTACTGGATATATACCCAAAATATTATAAATCATTCTACTATAAAGACACATGCACACATATGTTTATTGCAGCACTGTTTATGATAGCAAAGACTTGGAACCAACCCAAATGCCCATCAATAATAGACTGGATAAAGAAAATGTGGCACATATCCACCATGGAATATTATGCAACCATAAAAAGTATGAGTTCACGTACTTTGCAGGGACATGGATGAAGCTGGAAACCATCAGTCTCAGCAAACTAACACAGGAACAGAAAACCAAACACTGCATGTTCTCACTCATAAGTGGGAGTTGAACAGTGAGAACACATGGACAGATGGAGGGGAACATCACACACCAGGGCCTGTTGGGGGATGGAGGGCTTGGGGAGGGATAGCATTAAGATAAATACCTAATATAGATGACAGGTTGATAGGGGCAGCAAACCACCATGGCACGTGAATACCTATGTAACAAACCTGCACATTCTGCACATGTATCCTAGAACTTAAAGTATACATATAAAAAATAAACATGAATTGCAAATTATTATATATATTCTATATTTGTTTTTCAGATAAAACATAAAATAATAATATTATAATTGCTAATTTGTGATCATTTGTGTTCAGTTGATAATAATGCCAAATTATATATTTAAGGCATTATAATTTTCAGTCATTAAGTAATTTCAATTTAGATATATTTTGCTCTATTGAAACAGGAATAACTGTAATTATTAATATAATTTTTCAGACCATATATAAATTCAGATATTAACCATTGAAATCAACTTAAAGCCTGTAAAAAATCAAATATAATGAATTGATAGAACAGAAGCTATTGAAATATTTTTATTTTATTATATGCAACTTTATTACCTATGTTCCATTTTTTACTATTAGCAATGTATAAATCCATTCAGTACTTCTTAAACATTTTTAATTGTTTTTAAGCTATAATGTTATAAAGAAATCAGAAAATGGCTCAATTTACTATTTATATTTTTTCAATGAAAATTTACCTTGATTGATAGTAGCCAGGAAAGAATCTGAAGATAATGATTGGGTTATTCATTTGGATTTTTTGTATATAATTCTTTTTCAGTCATGCAAATAATTTTTGTTTTTCTGTTCTAATTTTCTTGGAATATTGAAATGCTACTTTAGTTGAATATTTCACATGCACTACCTTTACCATTTCTTAATTTCATTCTTAAAATTAAATTCATTTTTTCTTAATTTCATTCTTAAAATTAAATAGCCAAAAGTTATATTTTTAGGTTTTTAAAACTTTTTATAACAACTTATTTTCAAGAATTTATTGTATTTATGCTATTTGAAAAACTTATTGATTTTATTAATCTGTCTTTCCTCTTTATTAAACTATGTCTATTTCCTACGAGATCAAGGCAACAACCCACAAATCTTTAATTTGGACATGATTGCAACAGATGAGAAAGAAGATTTCTCTGGGGCCAAAACAGTGTTAGGAAACTTGATGTTTTGGTTATACATGATTTCATGCCAGTTTTGGGCATTAGATCCTGAGTAATATAGGCATCCATATGTTCTCTCATATTTTTATTTAATTTTATTTTTTAACCTGCTTTTGAAAAGTAGGATTCTCTAAAGCCAAAGCCTAGAATAGGGAAGTATAGGAGCAGTTACAGATAGTTCTTTTTGCCTTCGTCATACCCATCCTAGATTGGCTGCCTGACTCCATTATCACTTACTGATTTGGACCTGGTATTTTCTTACAACTACTTATAGTAATAGCCCCTGTGATTGAGTGTTGAGAATCCTGTTGGTTTTTTCCATTGTCTCAGATATTTTACTCTTGTGACTAACTTTGCTGTCTAAAAAGTTTGATGCCCTGACTACACCTGTTGCCAGTTTGTCTCCTGCAGCAAAAACTGTCCTGTTCAGCTATTGTTTCCTCCCCTTTCTTTGCTAAGCTGATACTACAGCTAAAATCAGCCATAATTTCTTTTAAAACATATAGTTAGAGCTGAAATAAAAGTTGTGACAAGACATAAAATTTAATAAACTGTGATAGTACAACTTCTTAAACAGCTACTAAGTTGACTTTTTAAAAAAATATATAACCTATAGTACATAGGAATTGTATTATTATTTCACTGCCTATTGAAGGACTAAACTAATATTCAGTTCATTACCCAGATACTTCTATGCCTCATTTCTCATTTGTCATTATGAAGCAAATATCAATATATAATCATTTAAATAGAGTTGAAGCTTTACTTCACTTTGGAAAAAAAGTACACACTTTTAAATGTAGATAAAAGTGAAGAAAGTCAATACAATGAAAGAATATAAGCTAAATACTTTTGAGAAAAGAATTTGCATTACCAAATATATAACAGAATTTCAGCCTTAAAAAGAAAAGCTGTTATTGAGTAAAATGGTCTCTCATGTGGTTGCAATGGAAGGAAGTTTTCCATCTGTATCTGGAATTAATAGCATCTGAAAAAAGAAATTGAATGCAAAATGATTCTTCTACTTGGCAATATGAACATAGATAGATTAGATGCCTTGAGATAAAAAACCACCCAGAAGCAAAGAAAATTAAATGAAACAATGGTGAGTTAGATAACTATTGTGAGCCACAGAGGGAAGATGGAAAGTTGTAATGGATTTATATGAAACCAGGCACCACAACTAGCACTGGAAAGTGCTGTATGGAAGAAAATTAAGAATGCTCTTAGCTAGCTCCCTTGCTAGTGACCTTAAGGAATTCCTTTAGAATAGACCAGTTGACAGACTTGATGGTATTTGCAAGAGGAAAATGAATGTAGGGAAGCACATAGGGACCCAGAAAATGAAAAGAAAAATAAAATTATTTATTGGTAAGTCCTTTGACCATTGCATGAATGTAGAAATTTTAAAAAATAATGAGAAAACAAAACAGAAAAGAAAATAGAATCATGTGATTTTTAGAAGAAATGAGACTCAAAGATCAGTTTATCTAGCCTCTCAATCATTAAATGAAATTCTAGAGTAATGAGAATATATTTGTTCCAAGGAAAATACTGTTAATTAAAAAAATTTTAAGACTGATATTTCCACAAATGAAAATAAAACACTACTTAATTTATACCCTATATTTTTATAATGACTTTCAAGCTAAAAATGGTGTGATTTTAGGGGACTTAAAAAGTTGTTGTATATGTGATGCTGTTATTAAAATAGTAATTGCTTTAGCTGAGTCAGTGTGCCTCTTACCTACAATTTTTGCAGGAAAAGCTGAATTTAAGCAATTAAGTTTGACAGTTAAGTATTGCACATAACTTGTTACCAATATATTTTATATATCAAATCCCTATTCAGACCCCGTCACAGGAAACATAATTTAACTGATAATATTTTTTAAGGATGTGGTATAAACACGCGCTAAAAAGAAAGCAGAAAATAACAACTTTTAATGAGTATAGAAGTGTAATAATTTCTAGGGTATTTACTCTTTAAAAATATTTATGGGCTGGGCACGGTGGCTCACGCCTGTAACCCCAGCACTTGGGAGGCCGAGGCAGGCAGATCACCAGGTCAGGAGATTGAGACCATCCTGACTAACACGGTGAAATCCCGTCTTTACTAAAAATACAAAAAATTAGCTGGGCGTGGTGGTGGGCACCTGTAGTCCCGGCTACTGGGGAGGCTGAGGCAGGAGAATGGCATGAACCTGAGAGGTGGAGATTGCAGTGAGCCAAGATCACAACACTGCACTCTAGCCTGGGCAACAGAGTGAGCCTCTGTCTCAAAAAAAAAAAAAAAAGAATTTGATACTTAACCTGTATACTAAACTCTATAAGAAATATCAATATTTTTAAATTTTTTACTTATAATTAACAAAAAAAAACTTGATGTGAAGAATAAATGTGCCTATAACGACAAAGTACTTTTTAATGCATTTATGTAGTTACTTCATTTAAACTTGCTGATATGGTTTGGATGTTTGTCCCTTAAAAATTTCAGGTGGAAATGTGATTCCCAATTTTACAGGTGGGGCTTGGTGGGAAGTGATTGGATCATGGGAGTGGATCCCTCATGAATGATTTAGCACCATCCCCTTGGTGATAAGTGAGTTTCTCACACAGTTAGTTCATGTGAGGTCTGGTTAAAAGAATTGAAGGCCCCTGCCCTTCTCTCTCTCTCTCTCTCTCTGGCTTCCACTCTCTCCATGTGACCTACTTACTCCCCCTTTGCCTTTCGCCATGATTGTAAACTTCCTGAGGTCCTACCCAGAAGCAGATGCCGGCAACTTGTTTCCTGTACAGCCTACAGAACTGTGAACTAATTAAACTTACTTTCTCTATAAATTACACAGTCTCAGGTATTTAGTGTGACACACTTACCTAGTAAGAAATGTGTTGATATGAAATGTATTGTTTTTATTTAAAATTGTAATTACACTTCTAATTCCGTTGCTCATTCATGAATGCAACATTTCAGTAGGTGTATTTTACTTAGAGGACTGTGAGTGTTAGACATTTTTATTATTTTACATGAAAGATAAGGTAATACAATTGTATCAGTAAGTGTAGAAATTTTCCAATGGTAATAAATGCCTATATAGTTTCAAGGATTCTCTCTCTGTGTTTATGTTGACTGTCGAAACATATTTATGGGACATATTTAGGCTGAGCTGAATGCTTTTACATTTTAAGAACAACTTCTGGGAAATAATTTGTAAACAGATGAAAATAAAACTCTAAAGAGTTGTTCCTGATTAAGTCCTATGATCAGTGCTACAAACATATTCATTCACAACACTGTGGACAAGTTCTTCAGCACATCATTTAATACCATCAAAATTAGGCCTCCTTTTCATGGTTTTGCACAGCAGTCAAGTATTTTAAAATTCCATGTATATATAACCTTGTTAACAGCACTGAGGTTTTCTCATACATGTGCATTTGCCTAGAATATTCTATATTCAACTCTGCCATTTTTTATAGTAGGGTGAATTCCAACTGCTCCTTCAAGACACAACTTGAAATAAGACAGAATTATACTCACTCATCACTCAACTTTGCTAATAGTCCCATTGTCTCATATATATATGTGTGTGTGTGTGTATATATATATATATATAACTATCCTTGTAATTATTAGTTTGATATATTATAATAGTGTAATAATGGATATTCATAAATGTAATTATGCATAATATGATTATTATGTACAATTATCTACTGCTCACTGGAGATGACTCTACAAATTGAAAAATTAGAAGAATCAGTTCTATGATATAAGATACTATAGAATAAGAAATGCCTAATGTTTGCAAAAAGAAAAGAAGGATGCCTTGGAGATTTCTAGGAAGCATGTATCAAATAAAGGAGGTTGACTTTCATTATTTAAAAAATGGTAATGAGTGACAAATATAATTGTTAAATGAGAAGTGAAACTTAAATATACTTTTGAAATATTTCTACCAAGAATAACGAATATTTCTTTTTAAGTTTGGGGCCTAAATGGTTACCATGAGCACTTACGATTTTAGAGGAAGAACAGAAGAAAACAAAAGAAACTGTTCTCTACATATGCAGTTGATTAAGAATCTGTTAGTATACAAAGAGAAGAGAAAAACATCAATATTTTTATAAGCTACATTATCCATATTATAAGAAGTTCTCTTTCATACATAAAAAGTTATTTCCCTGATTGTTTCATAATCGCTCATACATTAAATATTTACAGTTTTGTTCTTTCTTTAAAGGTAAAGAGAAACTGGTGGCCACTATTTATAGAATGATTCTATTTGCTATTAAAATTAACCAAATACAATTTTTGTCTTTTCAAAGTATTTTAAATATTTTGAGATCTAATGCTATGTTGAATAGAGCAATCTGTCCACGAATTAAGTGTTTCCTAAATATATTGAATATACTTTAAGGCAACATGCCTCTATTTTTTATGAAACCAGAATGCTCTAAATAAAAAGAAGGGCCAAAAATTAATGAAAATATTTGAGAAATATTATTTTTGCTATCCCTTTTCAATCACACCAATCATAATACTAGCTAGCTAACATTTATAAAGTACTTAAAATGTACTAGCTATTGTTATAATCAGTTTACATATCGTAAATCATTTAACCATTGCAAAAAATTTTGTACAGTGATTTGTTATCCTCATTTGATGGATAAAACTGAAACACAAAATGATAAAAAGCCCTGCCTATTCTCATATGATAAAGAATTTTGGAGATTTGAACGTTACCAGTCTAGCTGAAAGTGCAGCCAAATTCTTTGTCAGTTTATAACAAGGATGGTCTTTACTCCAGTTTCCAATAACTTGTTTATCTGTTTCATCTGAAGCTTCATCAGAGTGGTCTTATTTCTCGTATTTCTATCAGCATTTGGGTAATGGCCACTTAACTAATCTCTAAAGTGTTCAAAACTTTCCCTAGTCTTCTTTTCTTCAAATCTCTCACTACAATTCAAATTTTTTCTATTGTGCTCCTTCAAATTCTTCTAGTTTCTTCTGATCATTACCCAGTTTCACAGCTGTTTTCACATATTCAGTTATTTATTAGTGACACCACCCTCCTGGTACCAATTTTCTGTCTTACTTCATTTTCTGTTCTTAGAATACCTAAAACTGACTTATTTATAAAGAACAGAAATATACTTATTACAAGTATGGAGGCTAAGAAGTCTCAGCTTGAAGGACTTCTTACAAAGGAAGAAGAAACAAAATAGAATTGGGTTTTTTAAAGGCTGGGGAGGATAAGGGAGAAGGGGAAAAAGAAGAGATTGGTTAATGGATAAGAAATTGTAGCTAGATAAGATGATTACATTGTAAAATTATTTATCACTGTAAAGTGACTATAGTTAACAACAATTTTTTGTATATTTCCAAATAGCCCGAAGACAAGATTTTGAATGTTCTCAACACAAAAGAATTATAAATGTTTGAGATGGATTTGCTAATTATCCTGATTTGATATATTACATTTTGTACACATATATTAAAATATCACACTGTACCCTATAAATACGAGTAATTGTTATGTGTCAATTAAAAATAAATATAAACTAAACTTTGAAATACCTCTTTTCTGTATTAAAAAGATAAACTACATTGTATTAATGAGATTTTCTTTAATTTCTTTAAGAATATGTCCATAAATATCAAATTAATATTAAATATATCTTTCCAGGAATACTGAAGACCAATATTAAATTTTTATATTTGTATTTATTCATTTATTTAAAATTTTCATTCCAGCTTTTACTTTAAATTCAGGGGATATATGTTAAATTTTGTTAAACGTATAAACTGGGTGTTGTGGTTGTTTTATATGCAAAATATTTTATCACCCAGTTAGTGAGTATAGTACCCAATAGACAGTTTTTCTATTCTTACCTTCCTCTCAATCTCCATCCTCAAGTAGACCCTGGTGTCTCTTGTTCTTCTTTTTGTATCCATGTGTACTCAATGCATAGCTCCCACTTATAAGTGAGAATATGTGGTATTCGGTTTTCTGTTATGGCATTAATTCCTTTAGGATAATGGACTCCAGCAGCACCTATGTTGCTGTAAAGGACAAAATTTCATTCTTTTTTTATGATCGCATAGTATTCTATGGTGTATATGTACCACATTTTGTTTTTCAAGTCCACTGTTGATGGGCATCTGATTCTACATCTTTGTTATTGTGAAAAGTGCTGTGATGAACATATGTGTGCATGTGTCTTTTTGGTTGAATAATTTGTATTCCTTTGGGTATGTTTCAGTAATGTGATTGTAGGGTCAAATAGTTATGTTTCAAGTATTTTGAGATTCTCCAAACTGCTTTCCACAGTGGCTGATAAGTTACATTCTCACCACTAGTATATAAGTTTTTCCTTTTTTTTTTTTTTTTTTTTTGCAACTTCGCTGTCATAATTTTTTTTGACTTTTTAATAGCCATTTTGACTGGTGTGAGAAGGTATCTCATTGTGCATTTGATTTGCCCTTCTCTAATGATTAGTGAGGTTAAACGTTTTTTCATATGTTTGTTAGCTTCATAAATGTCTGCTTTTTAGAAATGCCTGTTCATATTCTTTGCCTATTTTTAAGGGGTTGCTTTTGGTTTGTTGATTTGTTTAAGTTCCTTATAGATTCTGGGTATTAGACATTTGTCAGCTGCATAGTTTGCAAATATTTTCTCCTGCTCTGTAGGTTGTACATTTACTCTCTCTGTGTGTGTGTGTATATATATGTATGTATGTATGTATCTGTCTATCTATCTATCTATCTATCTATCTATCTATTTATATATATTTCTGTGCAGAAACTCTTTAGCTCAATTAGGTCCTACTTATCAATTTTTGTTTTGGTTAGAATTGCTTTTGGAGTCTTCATTATAAAATCTTTGCCAGGGCCTATGTCCAGAGTGGTATGTTCTAGTTTTCTTCTAGGGTTTATGAAATTTTAGGTTTTACATTTAAGTCTTTAATCCATCTTGAGTTTATTTTTCTATATAGTGTAAAGAAAGGGCCCAGTTTCAATCTTGTGCATATGGCTAGCAATTATCTCTGCAGCATTTATGAAACAGACAGTCATTTCCCTACTGTTTGTTTTTCTCAACTTTGTTGAAGATTAGATGGTTGTAGGTGCATAGCTTTATTTCTGGGTTCCCTAACCTTTTCCATTGGTCTATGTGTCTGTTTTTCTATCAGTACCATGCAGTTTTATTTACTGTAGCCTTGTAGTGTAGTTTGAAGTTGAGTTGTATGACATATTCTATTGGATTTCAGCCCAAACTACAACACCAAAAATATTTTGCTAATATAACCCCAATAAAACCAATGGGAAGAATTCAGCCACAAATTAAGACCCCTGCACAAAACTTCAGACCTCTGAAAATATCTAGAAATAAAACCAACTAAATATATGCAAATGACACCACAGTTAAAGGAATATCAGCCCGCACAAATGAGACATATCCAGCACAAGAACTCTGGCAACTCTGGAACCCAGAGTTTCTTACTTCCAAATGATCACACCATCTCTTCAGCAATGATTAACCAGAGTGAAATGGCTGAAATGACAGACAGAATTCAAAATCTGGATGGCAGCAAAAAGTTTTGAGATTCAGGAGAAAGTGATAACTCAATCCAAGAATTCTAAGGAATCCAATAAAAATATTCAAGAGCTCAAAGATGAAATAGTCATTTTAAGAAATAACTAAACTGATGTGATAAAACTGAAAAACTCACTATGAGAATTTCTTAGCACAGTCAGAGGTATTAACAGCAGAATAGACCAAGCTGAGGAAAGAATCTCAGAGGTTTAAGCCCTGTTTTTTGAATCAACTTATGCATACCTAAATAAAGAAAAAAAGAAAAAAGACAATGAATGAAACCTCTGAGGAATATGGGGTAATGTAAAGAGTCCAAACCTATAATTAATTGGTACCCCCTGAAAGACAGGGAGAGTAAACAACTTAGAAAATCTATTTGAGGATATTGTTCATGAAAATTTCCCCAACCTTGCTAAAGAGATTGACATTCAATTCAGAAAACTCAGAGAACCCCTGCAAAATACTGTATAAGACAACCACAGCCAAGAAAAATGTCATCAGATTCTCCAAGGTCAACATGAAAGAAAAAAATATTAAAGACAGCTAGAAAGAAGGGGCAGGCCACCTACAAAGGAAATTCCACTGGGTTAGTTGTGGAACTTCCAGCAGAAATCTTAAAAGCCCGAAATGTTAGGGTCTATATTCAGCATCCTTAGATAAAATAAATTTCAACCAAGAATTTTATATTCAGCCAAACTCATCTACATAAGCCAAGGAGAAATAAGGTCCTTTTCAAACAAGCAAACACTAAGGGAATTTGTTATCAGCACACCTGCCTTAGAAAAGATCCATAAGAGAATCCTGAACATAGAAAGGAAAGACTGTTGCTAGCCACCACAAAAACACACTTAAGTTCGCAAACCCCAGACACTATAAAACAACTACACAATCAAGTCCACATAACAACCAGCTAACAGCATGATGACAGAATCAAATCCACACATATCTATATTAATCTTGAACATAAACGGGACAAATGCTCCACTTAACAAGAACAGAATTTGAAGTTGGATAAAGTATCAACACCCAAGTGTATGCTGTCTTCAGGAGACTCATCTCACATGCAATGACAACCACAGGCTGAAAGTACTGGGATGAAGAAAAATCAAGCAAGCAGAAAACAAAAAAGAGTAAGAGTTGCTATTCTTATTTGAGAGAAAACAGAGTTTAATAATGATCAAAAAAGACAATGAGCATTACATAATAATAAAGGGTTCAATTCAACATGAAGTTTTTATTTTCTAAAAAATTCATTAGATTCTGTACCCACAGTATCCCCTCAGAGGATTTTACTATTGGAATCATGAATATCACACATTGCCTTTGTAGTTTGCTTTATAAAAATTCCACTTGCCTGTCACTGTGGTAAAAATTGAAGAAAAATGTTAAACTACTTAAATTCAAGGCAAAGGCATTTATGAAAAAAAGGAAAGTAGACATAACTTCTTATTTCAGAAAAAGATTGATTTTTGGAACCAGAAAAATGGTATAATAAGAAATTGAATCATTGGTATAGGTTCATATCTAGTTTAGAAATTTTATTTTGCAAGTTATTAAATTACTGTTGTATTGATATTTTCATTATCTTCATAAAATGTTGCCTTAAGGATTTATTTATCATTTATTTGCTCAGGTGTAAGTAAAAATATAAAATTTTCATACTTAAAAATTTTTACTAGGATACAAGACACTTAAATATAACATCTACTTAAAATTTTATAAGTAATTCAGTTATTTAAAATTACACATGGAAGCATAAAACAAGACAGTACTTAATTATCTTACTATAAATATTCTGTATCATTACACAGATAATGAACACTTACTCTAGTCATACATTTTGACAGTCACAGGTTTACAAAAGATTCTCATGTTCAGGGGAGAATGTGATAATTTCCAGAGATCAGAATTGTTAAATTTAATACACTCAAATAATTTTTGAAAATATTTCTCCCTTTTCCTTTGTTTGATATGGTTCCAGAAAGACTTGGAATATTTTCAAATAAAATAACAGAGTTTTAAAATCTACATAGATCTTTGAGATAGCTAATACAATTTCTGCAACTTATTAAAGAAAAATTATAGGTACATCTCTAGTACAAATGTGTAAAAAAATATGGCTGTGTTATTGGCATATGCACCTTGAGCTTGGCTGATTT
The DNA here is from genome assembly GCF_000951045.1 of Mandrillus leucophaeus. Classification (NCBI taxonomy): domain Eukaryota; kingdom Metazoa; phylum Chordata; class Mammalia; order Primates; family Cercopithecidae; genus Mandrillus; species Mandrillus leucophaeus. The sequence goes on from NW_012105165.1 coordinate 1,151,581, forward strand.
ATCGATAAATTCCACCTGCCTACAAGAATGAGATCATAGTAGGGTATGTCATTCACTATTTATAAGTAAGTTGAGGACTGACTAATACAGTAAAAGTAATTCTATACATATGTAAATAGGATGGTTGTAATTTTTTTTTTTTTTTTTGAGATGGAGTCTTGCTCTGTTGCCCAGGCTGGTGTCCAGTGGCACAATCTCAGATCACTGTAAACTCCGCCTCCCAGGTTCAAGAGATTCACCTGCTTCAGTCTCCCAAGTAACTGGGATTACAGGTGTGCACCAATGTGCCCAGCTAATTTTTGTATTTTTAGTAGAGATGGGGTTTCATCATGTTGGCCCAGCTGGTCTCGAATTCTTGACCTCGTGATCCACCTGCCTCAGCCTCCCAAAGTGCTGGAATTACAGGTGTGAGCCATGGCACCCAGCCGAATAGTTGCAAATTTTTATACATATATGCATACTTTTCTATTTATAAAATGAAGTGGGTAGAAGTGATGCCATCTAATTTCCAGCTTCATAATCCTTAGAGTATATGCTCACTCTTTTCCTAATAGTTTGCAACTAGTTTATTAATTTATATAGCATTATTATATATAGCCCTATATTCTGAATCTCCTTTCTATCTCAAATATCCATATTTATATTCATGTAGCGAACAGTTCAAGGTTATTCACACAAATTAAACTTTACTATTTCTCTGGGTACCATTTTTACTTTGAAAAATTAATCCTGTATTTTCAAGTTTCTTCATCGATAACATTCTTACAATCCAGATTATGTCACAGAGTTAGGACAGAATAATGTAGACTGAATGTTTATGATCAACCAAATTCACATGTTGAGATCCTAACCCCTAATGTGATAATATAAGGAGGAATAGTCATTGAGAGGTGATCAAGTAATGAGGCTGGAACACTCATGAACAGGATTAGTGCCTGTAGTAGTGTGTTCTCAAACTTCTATAAAGAACTACCTAAGACTGGGTAATTAATGAAGAAAAGAGGTTTGATTAACTAATGTTTCCACAGGCTCTACAGGAAGCCTGGCTGAGATGCCTCAGAAAACTTACAATCATGGTAGAAGGAGAGAGAGTGAAAGAGGAAGTGTACACACTTTCAAACAACCAGACCTTGTGAGAACTCACTCACTATCACGAGAATAGCAAAAAGGACGTCTGCCCCCATGATTCAGTAACCTCCCACCAGGCCCCTCCTAATTTGACATTTGATTTGGATGGTGTATTAGTCAGGGCTCTCTAGAGAGACAGAACTAATAGGAGATATATATACACACACACACACACATATATATATGATATATATAAAATACTGAATATGCTTATTAAATATTAACTTACAGAATCACAATGTCCCACAATAGGCTGTCTGCAAGCTTGAGGAGCAAGGAGAGCCAGTCCGAGTCTCAAAACTGACGAACTTGGAGTTCGATGTTTGAAGACAGGAAACATCCAGCATGGGACAAAGATGTAGGCTGGGAGGCTGGGCCCATATCTCTTTTTCATGTTTATCTGCCTGCTTTATATTCACTGGCAGCTGATTAGATGGTGACCACCAGATTAAGGGTGGATCTGCCTTCCCCAGCCCACTGACTCAAATGTTAATATCCTTTGGCGAAACCCTCACAGACACACCCAGGGTCAATACTTTGTATCCTTCAATCTGATCAAGTTGACACTCAGTATTACCCATGACAGATGGGGAAACAGAGCCAAGCCATATCAGTGCCCTTATAAAAGAAGTATCAGATAAATTTATTGCTCCTTCCACTATGTGAGAACAAAGAGAAAAGACAGCTGTCTGTGATCAAAAAATGCTAGCCTTCACCAGACACTGATTATGATGTCACCTTGGTCTTGAACCTCTAGAACTGTGAAAACTAAATCTGTTATTTATAATCAACCCAGTCTATAGTTTTCTATTATGGCAGATTGGATGGACTAAGGCATAAAAATGACCTTCATTTATTCATTAATGATTTAAGTACATACTGAATCCTTCTATGTAACAGGCACATTGCTGTGTATTAGGAATGGAGTGGTGAGCTGGAGAGGCAATATTATATGCATTTTCAACCAATGCATGTGAAACCAATATTACAAACTATAAAGAATACATACTGTCATTGTCAAGCTAACTTATACTTGTCTTATGCAAAGGTAAGCATACGAATTTTAGCAGTTTTATTTGAGGATCTTTTACCACAGAGGAACTTAAAACAAGTTTTGAAGATTTGTTTCCTGCAATGCTATACATTATCCAGCAGGAACAATTCTTATAACTATATTTTTGTCACCTGAAGTTTCTTACTGGTTTTTGTTTTTTGTTTAACGACTGTAGCTCTAGGCAAAATGTTAAATAGACTTAGCTTATTAGTATGTGCTACTTGATCTTTGTACCTTACAGTGAAATATTACAGAAAAAGTATAATACAAAGCAGAATTCACCTATTAGCTGAAATAAAAGGACTTTTACAAATCCATAAATTTGGGATTACAACTATTGCTGAACCTACCAAAAAAAAAAAAAAAATAAATGTTTTGAAACAAAGACCTATAAAGATTCAGTCAAGATTAATGTAAAGGTAATTAGCTACACACTCAAGTTGATTTCTCCACATGGCTTTAAAATAACCATGAGTAAGGCAGTGCAAGCATAGAACAAGTAAAATAAATAAAACAGAGTGAAAAGCTAAATATAGGAGAGGATTTTAGGTGTGATTACAGCCAAAGGAGCCAACTATAAGCAAATATATAAGATAATATTTCAGGTGGCTTTATTTTCAAAGAAACCATGAGTTAAATCTAAAGTGCTTTTGATTTTCTAAGCTTTAACATCTTAAGGCCCTAAACCTGCATAATAGGGAATGAAATACAAAAACCTTACAGTTTCATGGAGGAGCTATTACAATATCTGTTTCAGATGCAGCCATGGAGAACTGTTGGGAGACAATTTTCCATGGGTTCCTTGTTTTCTTACAAGATCCAGACATTCAGAGTAAGGCCATGTCAGAAAGCAAACAGCCTTAGAAGATAGATATAGCGAATCCCTCTTGAGAGATTTAGAAATGTACCACTCACAAATATTCTAGCATAATAAAGATAAAGCCCATTGTTTTCCCTCTCAGTGATGTACTTATTTTCTAGGGTAATGGTTAATCTCTCTGCTTCCAGGGAGAATAAAACATGGATATGCTAGAAGCTTCATAAAATAGCAGTATCTCTTAAAAGTTGTGTTTTTTTTACTGTCTTGAAACTTACTGTATGGGCAGGTAACATCTGGTTCTAATCTTATTGGAAATAGACCAGGAACAAAAATGCTGCTCTGACTGATGTTTTTAACCGACTGGGTCTTGTGACTTTCTGTCAGTATACTATGTCTGGCTAACTTATTATCTCACAGGAAGGCAAAAAATCTCAAACCCTGCATATTTTCTTATGTAACAAGGAAAATTTAAAGAAGTTCCTTCCAGAGGACAGACTCAAAATCTAATTAATGACCATTCTCCATAGTTAGTCCAGGAGGATCTTTACAATACCTGATCAGCAAGATTACATAATTTCCATAAACAACATTTACTTATTTCCCATTCTTCCTTTTTGGGGTACGATTTTTTATTGCAAGTATTCCAATGGTGCTTCTTTATTGTGTCTATGGTGTGATGAGGACATGTTACTCATTGTTTCATTTATAGGCCCCCAGACCACATATATCTGGATTGTGCATCACTCAAAGGTAATAAAATTTGAGCTGGATATGGTTCCTGGATGGGTTTCGAGTTGTCTTCCTTAAAGAGGGATTTGACAGCATTAAATATATTCAAAGAAATCTTCAAAGCTCTATAGAGAGGTGAGAATTCCAGAGTATAGTTTATTAGCTCTTTATTTAAAAAATCATTTTATTTCTTGATAAACACCTCATTTATAATACCTAAGTTCCCTCTCAATTAAGTGGAGAAAGTGTCTACTTTTAGCAGTAAATATGCTGAGTCAAGACTTAAGATGCAAATGTGCCCTTATTACCATTTCACACACAAGCTCTTTCACCAAATAGGTGTAGATAACTGTGTAATGCTAAGAGATGGAGGTAGAAGGTGAAATGAGCTTGAGTTTTTAAATTACAACATAAAATGAATGCTTCTTGTCACCCAGAAACACCTTTTTTAGATTATTACATGAATGGAAAATAACACTCTTTTATATTTAAGCCGCTTTCATGTTGGTTTGTCTGTCGTATTGTAGTAGCTTGAGTTACCATATTACAATGGTATGATCTCACAAAACAGCCCAAACTAATGTGTCTTCAATCTTAAGCTGTTTTGTCTCAAGTTCTCTGAATTGTATATCTAAGCAGGTTTCATACCACAAAAGGATTAACAATATAATTAGCAGATTTTATTTTTCCAGAAACTTCATTGAACTAAATATTAATATATCTATATCTTATACATCTAAACTGTTTTATTAAAATTAATCTCAATACAGGGACTGTTTTAAGATCATCCTAAATATTTTATTTTCCCCCTTTGTTTAAACAGCTCTATATTTAAAACATGTTTTGGTTCTAATGAAGAGTATAATTTTGTTTATTTTTAGAAAAATATAAAGTTTCTCTACCCAAGAAAGCCACTCTCTTCCATTAGTATACACATTCAAGAAATAAATACATGGGCTATTGAAGGAAAAAGCAGATACAGTTGGCCCTTTGTAACCATGAGTTTCATGGATACAAATAATTAAATCAACAGTGAATTCAATCAACAGATCAAACATATTCAGAAAAAATTCTACAGTTTGAAAAAGCAAAACGTGAGTTTGCCATGCAGTAAGAACTATATTGAATTCACACACATGAAATAATATGTAGGTATTATGTTAGGTATTTATTACTGATACAGAGATGATTTAAAGTATATGGGAGAAGCTACACAGGTTATATTAAAAAACTAGGCCATTTTATATAAGGGATTTGAGCTTTCACAGATTTTGTTATCCATAGAGTTGCGGTGTGCGGGTGGTGGGAAATGGGTTGCTGGGACAAATCTCCCATGGATACCAAGGGAAGACTGTATTCACTTATCTGGGCAGATCAACTCAGGTAATTAATACCATAGACATAATTGCCTTTTTGCACAATATTAACTTTAGGAAATCATCATAAATTAACCTTCCATCATTTGCTTCTGTCTGGGCCAAGTATAAGCCTATGAAGATCTTTTAAGGGTTGATACCATCTACAAACTTTGTCACTCTTGTTTACTAAAATTTTTATCTGACATGATCATTGTTTTTTCTTCACATTGGACTGGAGATACTAAATGTAAGGTTTAGTATCTGTGTAAATATAGTCCTTCTACGTGTGGTGTTTTAAGTGAAAAAATAGAATGTTGCCAGTGTTCTTTATCCACACAATTTCATAGAGGGAGTTTCATCCATGGCTTTTTCTCTATAATTATAACACATTGAAAGTCCAAAATCTTCTCTTCTTTGCTAAGATACAGACAGTTATAAAGGAAAGAGAAATAAGAATGTTGGATTTTTTAAAAAGTTAGGTCATTGAAAGTTTAGAGAACAAGTATCCAAAATTTTTCCCATCACTAACCTCAAATAAGGTGTCAGAGCTCCAGAAGGCTAACATTAACCACTCCTATTTTCAGATAGAAAAGCATCCAGTACATGGGCAGAAAGAATAAAACTTATCTTTCATCTAAGAAGTCATATTTCAGTGTCTTCAGGTCATTGTGAAACATTTCTTAAACTCTGAAGTTTTCTTTAACTCCATTGCAATCACTCTTTTATTAGATAACAAGTGATGGTTAGACTTCATCCAATGAAAAAAAAATAATTTCTCATTGTAGCTAATACAAGTAGATAACCACAATGAATATCTAAATAGTTGGATACCATTTTTTAAAAAGGTGAAGTGATAATTTTGTATAAAAGCAAGGTTAATTGTATGCCTTATCTAAACTTAGAGCATGCAACAATTTTCTATTTAACGCACTGGAAAAGAAAAAAGTTATTAAAGTGCAATGTAATTTAGTAATTTAAGAAACCAATAATATACTGATTCTGGGGCAAAGTACATTATATTTCTTCACTTCCCATACTTTGGGCAATTTGTAATTGTCAAAAAATGGACATGTGATATTTTTACTCAAGATATTTCACACTCGATCGCAGTTTCTAGTTAATCAGCAATTGTCTAACACAGATTGTCAACAGAGTAGTTCTGTGAATATTTAAAGTGGAAGAAGAATTTATTTACTGATTTTAGGATTTTGAGAAAGTTTACATATGAAGGAAAAGAAAGAAAACCTATATTTGTAGAATAATACTTTTTTAATTAAAAAGAGCAAATCAAAAGATGTATAAATAGGTCTTGAATATTAATTAAAAAGTATTTTTTACAAGGCACTGGATCTTCCACTGTGAAAGATGTAAATAAATATATTATCACATATCCTATAAAAATTAGTCTTAACATTTAGTAGAAGGGCGATATATACATATATTTCAAACTATATATAGTTATATAAACAATTTCAAAACATATATACCTATATGTACATGTATATATTATACATATATGTACATATATGTGTGTGTATGGGTGTGTGTGTATCTATATGTATATCTCTCAAAAGGGAAAAACCAAGGTGTAATATTTCTTTATTATTGCAACAATCTTACATAAAAAGTAGCCATAAAACTCAGTGGTTTATTACAAAAAAACATACACTTATAAGCTGAACTTCTGCTGGGATCTTCTGAGCTATGTGTGACTCTGCTGGGTTGAGGTGGGTTTAGCTGAGTTCAGTTGGGCCTGCCTATGGGCTGCAGGTCACATTCAGGTCTTATTCACATATATTCACATATCTTCTTATTTGAGGACTCAGGTTGAAGGAGCAAGTGCTATTCAAGATATAAAGCTCTCAAGGAAGAGGGCAGGTTTTCAAGAAGATTATGTGTATGCCCATAATATCTTTTAAATTAATTCTATGCTCAGAATTGGTCCTTTGTCGTATCTTCCTAGTTGACATATGAACAAGCATGACAGATGAGCAAGCCCCAAATCAGTGGAAGGTGGAATGTATTTCTCGTTTCCTGTGAGTCATGTGGAAGTATAAGACAATGGACAAATACATACAGGATAATATTCTATTTCAAGGAAGCAACAAAGATTGGAAGCAATCATTCAATGTATTACACAGGAATTTTTAAAAAGCCCAAACAGTGCCTAGAGAGAGCATATGATAACCCTGTTTTATCAGCTTCCTTCCCGAACCACTGTCTTCCACCTAATAAGAAACTATGACTTCCTGAATTAAATGAATTACATTATTATTCAGATTTGGATCCCTGGTTTGGATCCCCGGGTCTAAAGGTAGATAGATAGTGAATAAGTGGGCTATTTCAATTATCTTGTAACTGGAATTTAATCCTCCAGCATGTCACCTTCTAATCTATCCTCCATTTATTTTATTTTCAGAGTGATTTTACTCAATATTGTATAATTGTCAGACATTTATTTAAAACTCCCTTTTTACACTTCTCCATTGCCTTTAAGACAAAATGTATACTTGAAAACTTCCAATACAAAGGCAAGTTAAGATTTCTTACCTCCTGCAAGCCCTCAGCAATCCCTTCCTTTGACAAAATGATATTCTATTCACCATGCTTCTACACATTTGGTGCTAAATCTTATATAGTGGCTTGATAGATAGTACAATTATATTTTATATGTATTTTTATATGTACATTCTAACATATATTTCAGTATTTATTCTAAAATTGTGCCTTTATTATTTTGGCCAAACAAAACAAGATAGATTCCTTTTTGACTCGCAAAAAAGTTCTAAAATTAAATTTTTAAATATCTCACTTTTCTATTTGTCTCTCAATATTAACCTTAAATTTTTTTAAGATTCATTTTGTGTCATAATGTGTAACTTTCCTTCTCTCCTTTTAGATCACTCTTTTAACTTTCTTTCCTTAACAGAAATCAGGCTTATCTCTGAGAATACCACTTCAACTGAAGAATGCTTAACTGATGACTATTTATTTATTTTTTATAAACCATGTGCTTTAAAGATAACACAAAAGATTGGCATTCTTTTTATTCTCCATTAGAAATTCCATATTACTAATCCTGCATACATTTTCAGAAGAAAATAATCTCCATCTCTCAGTTGAATAAAAATAAAATAAATTTAAATATTTAAAAAAGAAAAGAAAAGAGAAAGAAATGCAGATCATTTTAAGATCGAGTCATTGAGCTACACCAGTCTCTTCCTCTTCTTAACACTGTCATCTGTGACTTTCAGTTAGTTCCCATCACTCCTCAAAGATTTTATATGTGGTTTAGATATTCATCTTTATCCCAAGCCCTAACTTCATATGAATTGACATTAACATTCATGTACACAACATGTCCAGCTGCAGAGCTCCTTAGGTTTTACAATTTCTTAACGAGCTTCTGTGGCTTCTCACTTGTCACTTACTTTCACGGTCAGACTTTGAGCCTTTTCATAACCCGAATCTGCTCAATCTTCAAAAATCACTAATTCAATAATCTCACTTTATGGCCAATGTCTCATTTCCTTAAGTCTTGTTCAACTAATTTTATCGATTTTTTACTTCATCAAGATTTCCAGTTTCTTGAAATTGGCACATTTTACAAGTTTGTTAGCTATCTCATTTTTTTTCCTACTCAGCTTTATTCATTTATTTTTATGTCCATTTGTTCAAGAGTATATCTAGATATATAAATTTCCATTATCTCTCTGAAACTTTTTCAAATCTATATTGAAAATTTTATCTTCTGTGAACTGAATAATCTTCACCAAGACTGACCCTGATCATCCAATTGCTTCATGAGATTTTCCCATAACAGGACAAAATTTTTTCCACTATGAATTTTTAACTACCAACCTTAATTAGGATCTCCAATTTGTTCTGCAATCCTACATTTGTGGCTCTCTTCCCCATCTCTTATTTGACCCGTTTCTAACTCTCTTCCGATTTCCAGTTTTCAGTTTCTTTCCATTTATTCCAAAAAGATGACCTTATACAATGTAAAACTGCTTTGTGCCTCATATTTCTTTCATATATACAGCTCCTAAATGTTGGCTTGTTGTTAATTAGCTTATATCATTATGATTATTAGTGGTATTTGCTTCCTTCTCTCCTCTTTCCCCATGTTACAATAAAATTCTGACTTCCCATGTTTCTCACATAGTTGCATCATTTACATTGGCTTTTAAATCAATTCAAGTGTATCCTATTCAAAATGAAAAAAATAAAAGAATGCAACAAAATCTTACTTTTCACCTCATATTTAGTATGCTTTCTTACCTAGAGCAAAGTTCTAAAACATCTTATCCATATGTTATGCCTTATTCCATTTTATTTTTAATCTCCCTCTCACTACATCATTCTGTCTTTCAGCTTCCATCTCTCTATAGATAAAATTCTTACCAAGGTTAACAATTATTTGTTTGTCACTAAATATATTACTGCTGAACACTCCCACCTTCTCAGAACACTCTCTTTATACTGTATTTTATTTTCAAAATTCTCCCGATTTTACTTATACTTCTCATCCTTTGTAATTCACAACAAAATGGTAAATTTTCTAGAGTTTCAGTCCCAAGGTCTCAAGTTGTCTCAAGCTAGACTGTTCTCCTAGGCAATTCCTTCTTTATATCTGACTTTCATATATATTAGTCAAAAAACCAAAAACATTTATCTGATAAGAATGGCCTGTTAGCTTCAGATACTTTATCTAACTACGTAACTAACATTAATTCTTATATATCTCGAAGACACTCTTACACAACAAAGACAGAAACTAAAATTATGATCATTACCCACATACATGATCCCTTACTACAGTTTTTCTTCACAAATGGAACTATTATCCATCAGGTTATGTAAACCAGAAACCCAAGAATCATCTGTGACATCTGCCTCTCATTTACCCCAATATCTATATCACTGGAAAATTTTATTGATTTAGCTTACTGAAAATCTCATGAGCTTCAACACTTACATGAAGTACTATGAATCTCATAATCTTCCCTAGTCCCGGCTACCACCATTTCCTTCCCAGTATAAAAACGTTGACATTTACCCATTTCAATTTTTTAAAAATCCAGAACAGTCTTTTAAGTGAGCAAATAAGGTCATATTACCCCAATACATAGGGCGGTTCAATGGCTTTTTACTGTTATTAGAGTGAAGACAACATGACTAAACACTGCTTAAATGCTCTGAGTGTTTGAGTATCCACCTAATTCTCCAACCTCATCTACACCACATTCTCCCTAACTGCAGCAACACTGAACACTGCCTTTCTTTTAGTTCTTCACATTCACCATGCCTCCTTTTACATACACTATTCCTGCTGCCTGGTTATAATTCCAACCTCTCTTCCATCCATTCATCTGAGGCTTCTGGTTTTCATGAAACTACCACTTTGAAGGAGGTAATTTCTCACATAGTAATTACTAATTAATTGATTATAGATCAAATGATCAATTATAAACTTTTCTAGCTCCATCTCTTTTTTATAGCCTATTACTTTATGACACTAATAATACAGCAGATGATATTTCTATTTTTTAATTATTATTGAATCTTTAATGGTTGTCAGAGTACCCGCCCACACAATAGGTGTTTTGTAAATGTTTGTTGAATGACTAAGCAAAAAACTAACAGAGTGGCTTGTTCAGTGATGGTTTGTAATAAATTATTTTTATTGAGATGGAATTAGACATACCTTGGCAGTAAGCTGGTGTTCCATAAATGTCAGCTTGAAATGTGTGAAAAACAATTTTGGACTTCGTGTTTATATTACTGGGCAAACAAGTCTATTTATTCAAATAGACTGGCCATCAAATGAAATAGTGACTTGAAAGTTATGTTACTGGTCAAAATATTAGATATTCTGCCATATTTCATTTTTGTATTGATAAAATATGTTTCTGACAAACTCATCTGCAGGAAGAATGGGCTTTATTACTGTTTCTAACTAGACTAATAATATACTATTTTATTTTTTCTAATTTCTTCCCCAAACTTTTAGAGATAATAGGACTAAATTTTTTCTTCTATTTATTTCCAATTGTTTCTATAGCCCTGTTTTTTTTTGTTTGTTTGTTTGTTTGGTTTTTTTTTTTTGGCCCTTAGTTATATTTTTACCAAACTACATTAAAGATAATCTTCAATAGAATTATCTATTTTCTTGAGCATACATTATTTTATGTATTTTTATCTGCTCATCACAATGCTAAATAAAAACCTCTAATAATTATTTTTGAATTAAAGTATACATGACTACATTGATTTTACAGCACTGAAGAACTTCCCAGTAAAATAGAAACTATGATTCTGTAATGGTCAAAACATTTTGTTAGTTATAACTGTTCATTAAGCACACTGAAATCTTGTTAAATGATTGTTCACTATAAAATGTATGGAAAAGAAAAACATGGGCTCTGGAGAGAGGTAACTTTTTCTATATTATTTTAAATCTGTTTAGTAGTTATGTTTGATACAGTCATAGCGAAAAAGTGGCATTTCAGTTTTTTTAAAATAAATTATACCATACTGGTCTTTAAGAAAAAAAAATAAAATTATCTTAAAGAGGTACATTTTTTCATATTTCTGTTCATTATGAATAAATCAATACTTCAGCAACAAACTATACTGCCTATAAATGAGCATTTCATTGAGACAAAATAAATATGAAAAATAAATATAGATGGTGTTATGTCAGTTAACTTTTTTCTTTAATTTAGAAATCAATTTTTGTTCGGGCATGGTGGCTCATGCCTGTCATCCTAGCACTTGGAGAGGCCACAGTGAGAGGATCCCTTGAGTCCAGGAGTTCGAGACCAGCCTGAGCAACACAGAGAGACCTCATCTCTACAAATAGAAAAAAATTAGCTGGACATGGTGTCATATCTGTGGTCCCAGCTACTTGGGAGACTGAGGCAGGAGGATCACTTGAGCCCAGGAGGTTGAGGCTGCAGTGAGCAGTGATTGTGCCACTACATTCTAGCTTAGGTGGCTGAGAGAGACCCTGTCTCGTAAAACAAGAGAAAAAATCAATTTTTAATTCAAGAAATATTGCTAGTAATTTTTCAAACATCCACTGTTTAAATTATAAGCCAATAAAGCAGAAAGAATATTCATCTTAGTTATTTTTGTTACAAAATATCAAATAGTATGATTACTCTGATTACAATTTTTAAAAGCATTATATAGTATGATACTTATAAGAACACTTTCTGGAATATTCTCTAACCTTAACCCAAGTACACTGGAACACAAATTAACTATTTATATGTAAATGGCCTTTAGATTTTTTATATTCAAATGCCCAGATAATAATCTTTGAAATACTTATTCAGTCATTTTGTTTATTGACTTTTACATAATTTCCTTTGCCAGAAATGATTTGACGTGGCTAATACAGAAATATTTATTATTTAAAATTTGCAATTAATTAAAAATAACACATTAATAAAGATTAAAATTAAGCCAGAAATAATATGACAAAACATGCCATTAAATCCTCAGCAACTGTAGAAGTTGAGAAAGAAAGATGGCTTTGAGTTCTTAGGAGTTTAGCAATAAGGATAATGTAAATTCAAGATTTACTGTGCCTATAACTAAGGTCATTTGCTCAGAATGTCATCATTTGTTTAACTGAATCTAGAGATACCTCCTTCTCATGAGTCCTTTTAAAGAGCATAATATGATTTGGTGGGCACAGTATGATTTTGTGGGCAAAGTCCTAATCAAAGAAAAACAAACAAAACAAACCAGTCCCTAAAATGACAAATGCCAATATTGAAATTAATAGGGCCATTTGTTAAATAAATTTTCATAATGCAAGGGTATTGTATGTATCTCTCTCAAATATCATATAACCAGTTACAGAAAGGATAATGGCATTGTGGTTTAGGTACTCTGTTCTATAATAGTGAGCCTTAACTAACTAATAAATTTCAGAATGTAGTTGAAAAGTTGAAGTGATTAAATTAAAATCAGACTTCCATAAATGTTAGTTATCAGGATGGAGCTTTTGACTGTTACTAGGCATGGTTTTGTTTTGTAACATGGCGTAGGAGTAGACATACTCTAAACTGTTATGGAAATATTTGTATTGTCTTGTTAGATGTCAATGATATTTTCTTGATGTGGACTCCTGGTTCCTAGTGTGAGAGGATGCAGAAAAGCTGTGAATATCTGTATGAGAAGATTTCCTCATAGTCAAGAAGACCATTTGGGCCACACCATGAATGGGCCACTACCAAAACTTGGGTAGTATTAGAGGTCATTGAGGTAGGAGGATAACTCCTTATGGAAAAATACCTCTGCTTTCACCCAAGAAGAAGAACCAAAAACCCAATCTGAATTATCTTGTCTTCAAAATTCTAATCATCCTATACATCTTTGAATGATCTTTTGAAAAATGACCTCTCAAACAGCAAATTTGCTGCCAGATGTCAAAGACACTTATTATCTAAGTTCTAATAACCCTATTTTTTCACAGAATTATTTTAACAACTTAAAATGTGACTGTTGGCCCGTTTGGTGGCTCATGCCTGTAATCCCAGCACTTTGGGAGGCTGAGGTGGATAGATCATCTGAGGTCAGAAGTTCGAGATCAGTCTGGCAACATGGTGAAAACCTGTCTCTATTAAAATACAAAAATTAGCTGGATGTGGTGGTGCAGGCTTGTAGCCCTAGCTACTCTGGAGGCTGAGGCAGGAGAATCACTTGAACTTGGGAGGCAGAGGTTGCAGTGAGCTGAGATGGTGCCACTGCATTCCAGCCTGAGTGACAGAGGGAGACTGTGTCTCAAAACAAACAAACAACAACAAGAACAACACACATTGACTGTCACTATTATCCCCAAATACCATAGTTTGTTTTTGGAGATGACTCTATTATTATAATTCCACACATTTACTACCTGGGTTACTTAGTGTCTCTTAGTATGGTGGCACCATCGAGCAATATCTGATTTGTTTAGTGATGAACTATAGCATTCTAGAAAGAACATTGCCATTATCATAGATAAAGATATAAAAAACCCCTATGGATAACTATCAAAATCTTACTGGAGATTGTATCTAAGACTTCAACCAACTACTGAGCAGTAGAAATCTTCTTCTAAGTTCAATTCGATCTTCTTCAAAGTAAACTTAAATTTATGTTAATCAATTTACTAGGAAAGCAAATCCTAAAAAGGCATGTGGTTTTGTCTGTTCAGAACTGTGCTTTATCCTCCTTTCATTAATGTTTCAGCATTCCCCCAGCCATAGAAAAAAATTCCCAAAAAAGCTAGCCAGGTAGTCTATTCAAACACAATTTATTAAGAAAATGGTCTACTAAAAGTATCTTATAAAAAAGCATCTTTCATGTGTCTGTTGGCCTGTCTCTTATACACATCTAGATGTGTATAAGAGACAGGGGTGCAGCACAGCAACATGGCACAAGTATACATATGTAACAAACCTGCACGTTATGCACATGTACCCTAGAACTTAAAGTACAATAATAATAATAATAATAATAATAAAGCATCTATATGTCCTGCTGACTCTGACTACAAACTATATCTCAAGTCAATTTACTAATCACCATCTTCACTGATATAATTCTGGTACCAGTGATTGTTGTCTCTTTCACAGACTATTGGTATAGTTAACAAACGTTCTTTTCTGTTCTCCAGAAATCATTTCCATACAAAAGCCAGATAAATCATTTTAAAACCTAAGTTAGACCATATTCCTTTTTGGCTAAAATGCATGAATACTTACGTATTAAACATAGAAAAAACCTTAAATTCTTTAACATGGCCTATGAACGCCCATGTGATTTAGCCTCTGTCAATATCTCTACCCTCAACATTTGCTGCTCTTGTTTTTTCTCACAATGTTCAGTCTCACTGGCATTTTAGGAGTTCCTTGAAAACGCCAAGACTTTTATCATTTCAGGCCTAGGTCCTAAGACACAGGCTGTTCAGTCTTATTCCCGTTTGTTGTAGTGATATGTAGAAATGTCATAACAATTAGTACACAACATTGACACTTCTATTTGGAGAGGCCCTGTTAGTGCAAAGCTCAGCACTTCTCTTCGATGGTTGTGGCAAGGTTCTCCTTTATCCCCACTGGATATAATAAGTTAGGCTGTACACCTGGGTTGTTCCTGGCCTCTATCTTATACTTGCTGCAGCAGCCTTGAACAAAGACACAATTATGGATGGCACAACGGAGAGATAAAAATACACTGAGCCTTTGATAATTATATTAACCTTCTAAGTCAATCTCTGCCTCTTGGTTTATTGAGACAACAAATTCCTTATTGTTTCAGTTGTAGTTCATTTTGTTTTGCATAAAACCTTTTGATATTATTATAACAACAGTGTTTTCATAATCATTGTTATTACCAAAAGGAGGCAGCAATACTGTGACTCTGTGGTTGATCATTTAAGATTTCTTAGCCTTCTAAACTACTATGTTTTTAGGAACTGGTTGAATGCTAACTAGCTGTCCTATGGGACAATTATTTAAATTAGACTTATTTTTTCCCAGCTCAAAAATGTGGAAAATGTAACTATCTTAATAGATAGTTATGAGGATTAGAAGTAATGTATGCTCTTTTCTTGCACAGTGCCTAGCACAGAGTAAACCACAATAATTTATGGCTATAAGCTATCATAATAACAAAATCCTACTTTAAAGCCGGGTTCACTATTGTTTAAGAAGTTTAGGAGAGAGAAAAAGCATTTAGTTAATTGTTCTTTTTTTCCATTATTCTCCAGTGTCAACCACTTAATTTTTTACTTTGCTGTATTTGAAGATGTTTTTTTCTTAAGCCAACCAACTTTGATGCAATGAATAAATGCATATAAGTGGAGATACTGAAAATGTACTCACAAAATTGGTTTTCTTGAAACCACATAATTACAACTGTCAATCTTTATTTCTCCAGTGTTAAGGGGAAACTCACTGGTAATGACCACTACTGGTGAGTAATTAACTCCCTCTGATCTAGATCTCAGAATTTCTTGATAGTGTGTGTGTGCTTATGTGAAATTCACTACTACAAAGATATAGCAAAAGCAACACCAAAAATACAAAGAGACTCTTCAGAAATCAAAATCCCAGCAGGTTCAAGTTTTAAAGTAATCTACATGCTGGCAGATCCAATAAACCTGCTGATTATTGGCTACTCTCTCTAAATCCCTCTGCGTCTTACCTACTCAGCTGAAGAGGCTGCTGTTCTAAATGATTGCTAATAGTACATGGCAACAGGATATATGTTGAGATCTATTATTGTTATCAGGAAAATGACAAGAACAGTTGCTACTACCCTGGAAACAGAATGAGGTATTGAAATATCTTGTCAAATGTATTTTTACTGCATAATTCTGTGCAAAAAGCAGCCTAAGTGTATACTTATTTATTTGATCCTATTGTGTGCAGTAGAGATTTTTCTCTTGTATTAATATTTTAATTTGAAATGTTATTTGCAAAAGGACTTTTTCAAAAACTGTATTTTAGAAGCATATCAGTGAAACCAGTATCTTTTAGACTGCATTACTGATGAATAGTTTTTTGTTTTTTGTTTTTTTTTTTGAGATGTAGTGTCTAGCTCTGTCACCCAGGCCAGAGTGCAATGGTGCGATCTTGGCTCACTGCAACCTCTGCCTCCCGGGTGAAGTGATTCTCCTACCTCAGCCTCCAGAATAGCTGGGATTACAGGCGCCCTCCACCACGCCTGGCTATTTTTTGGATTTTATTAGTAGAAATGGGCCTTCCCCATGTTGACCAGGCTGGTCTTAAACTTCTGACCTCAGGTGATCTACCAGACTCAGCCTCCCAAAATGCTGGGATTACAGGCATGAGAAATCTTGGTCTAGACTGATTTGGGTATTTGGGGCTAAAATCTTATATAATATATTCTTTTCAACAAAATTTTTGAAGACATAGAAACAGCAATGCAGATTGTTGTACGTTTTGTATCAATGAACTGGTACTGTGATGTGGCATTTAGGTACTTTTTTATGTCAGGAAAATAGACCACAGGAATACATATTTATTTCTGTAATTTAAAAATAATTTTGAGAAAACTGATATTATGGGTTCTGCCTTCGCCTTTCTTGTTGCAAAAAGACCATCTTCCTACATTTCCTGTAAAAGTATTCAAAGTCTATATCCTAATAGTGCTTTTTAAAAAAAGTGTCATACATAGTTCCATGAAACTCAACTTTTAAAGATTACAGCACTGAGACAGTGAAATTATGAAAGGTGATGTTAGGATGCTCCCTAAAGCATAGGGTATGATTCAAAATCATGACACATTTTAATTGTGTTGCTCTCTGTGCAATATAGCACAGGACAGGCATTCTCAGTTTGGCATGTTGAAGTGGTTATACATTTTGCAAGTTTCCCTCAGAATCTCCTGATTCACAGGACTAGTGAGATCACCAACATAATTTAGCTAATTTCCTTGAAAAGCAGTCAGTAGCATTGTGGGAGTGCCTAGAAACAATGCTCAGAAGAAGCCAGGATTCATCTTTAGAAGTGGTGATCTTGGACTTTCAGCCCCCAAAACTGTGAGAAACAAATTTCTTTTGTTTATAAGCTACTCCATTTATGGGCTTGCATAGTAGCCTAAGACGACACTCATTCTGTATTTTTTTTTTTTTCTTTCATGGCTGGCAGAGATGGCCCAAATTTATATCTGAGGAGGTATGTTCCCATTGTCCATCTTGGCCTATGGAGAATAGCTGCCAAAGGCCTCATTAAGGATGCCAGGACTCCCCTCATAAATTTAATTCTCATAGAATTGCTTTTAAGAGTTTCCACTGAAGTCCCCTGGGATACAAGTTCCCCAGTTTAATATTAGTTTGTGCAAAAGTAATTATGGTTTTTGCCATTTAATGTAATGGCCAAAATTGCATTTACTTTTGCACCAAACGAATACTTTGTCAATATGCCCTTTATCTCCATTTTCAGGCTCCATTACCTTACCAGCTGATATGGTTTAGCTTTGTCCTTACCCAAATCTCATCTTGAATTTTAGTTCCCATAATCCCCATGTGTCATGGGAAGGACCCCATGGGAGGTAACTGAACCATGGGGGCGGTTACCCCCATGCTATTTTCATGAAAGAGAATAAGTTCTCATGAAATCTGATGGTTTTATAAGGGGTTTTTCCCTTCTTTCCTCCACACTTCTTTGTCCTACCACCCTGTGAAGAAGGTTCCTTTCTTTCCCTTAGCCTTCTGCTATGACTGTAAGTTTCCTTAGGCCTTCCCAGCTATGTAGAATTGTGAGTCAATCAAACCTCTTTTCTTTATAAATTACCTCATCTCATGTATTTCTTCATTGCAGCATAAGAACAGACTAACACAACAATCAATGCCCTAATTTTGTCAGAGATGCTTGGAGGTTGGGAGATAAATTTTGCATGAAAGTTCAGCCATCTGTAGCATTAGGCTTTAAGTTTGATTTTCTAAAATCTTGATCCTGGGACTACAGAATATGTCTTGATTTTAGGGCAGTAGAGAACACTTTCTAGTCATTCACTTGAACTTCAAGCAGAGGATTTAAAGTCCTGACCATATCGTTTTCTTTCCCCCAAGTTCTTCAGTGTACTTAGAAGCAACCAATCAGCCTATTATAGTCATTTTTTACAAAGTATTCTACCTGATCCCTCAAAGCCTTACCTTCTATAAGCACTTGATTAGACATGGCTATGGGTGATAATTTAAGTATTTGTTGCTACTACTTGTAATGAGTTAACAGTATCTCCTTTATCAATGCAAATAGAGCCATTAATGCCTTTAAACCTAATCAAATCACATAATAAATCAGTGCCAATTCAGAAACTACTGAAATTTCCAAGGAGTCAAACCCTTGAATAATTTATGAATAGCATTTATCAGTGGAATTATATATTTTGTAGTTCTCAGAGCAATATATTATAATAATTCACATTGCCCTATGTGGCTATTTTATTGATTACAGTTATTTGAGGAAGATTCAAGGGTAAATTTGATTATATACCATTTTTCTCATATACACCTATTTAAAACTTAAAAGAACAATAAGACTTATTATGCCCTTATGTAATATGAAGATCCCTTTACGTGATAAAGGCAATGCTCATGAAATGGTTAATAGAATTTACTCAATAGCATCTAATGGTTAGTCTATGATACTGTTGTTCAGTTGTAGATGACAGTGTGTAAATACTTCCTGCATTTAGCCACATTCCTTTGGAAAGATCCCATAACTTTTAGCAGTTTCCCGAATTACCCCCAAAATTGAAACAAAAATGAACTAATGAAATCAAGCTTGAAATCAAATGGTTGAGCTAAAAAACATTTAAAATAAAAGAAAGTTTTAATGGCACTATTGAAATGCTATAACTAATGATATGCTATAGACTTTTTTCATGGTCATAACCTTTCTTTTCTTCTTAAATTAAAACTTATCTTCATGGTATTAATCAAATAAGTACATAATAATAAAGGAGAAAAGATTTTTAAAACAAAATTTTAGATTCCATGTGTACACTCAATAAGATAATGAATAGAAAGACAGAAAGTACAATTAGTGCAAACAACATTTATTTATTTTTTACACATTCAACCTTTGAATTTCCCTTTTAATTTAAATTTTCAAGCATTTGTTAACCACCACAGCCACACTTTTCCTTTTAGCCTTTTGATTATAGCCACTATGATATGGTTTGACTGTGCCCCAACCCAAATCTCATCTTGAATTGCAGTTTCCATAATCCCCACATATCCTGGGAGGGACCCAGTGTGGGGTAACTTAATCATGGGGACAGTTACCCCCATGTTCTTCTTGTGATAGTGGGTAAGTTCTTATCAGATCTGATGGTTTTATAGGGGGCTCTTCCTGCTTTGCTGCACACATTTCTTACTCCTGCCACCATGTGAAAAAGTTGCCTGCTTCCCCTTCCACCATGATTATAAGTTTCCTGAGGCTCCCGCAGCCATGTGGAACTGTGAGTCAATTAAACCTTTTTCCTATATAAATTACACAGTCTCAGCAGTTCTTTATAGCAACATGAGAATGGACTAATACACACTAGATAGGGGTCTGTTCTTCACCAGTTCTTGTGTTTTATGTAGGAAGATCTAATTAACCAGATCTCATAATGTTCTGAGACTTCTATTGGCAAGTCATACTGATGACTTCTGTTGGCACCAACTTTAATCTGAGTTTCAGAACCATATTTCTAACTGGCCAGGCAATATGTTTTTATTCAATATGTCTAAAATTAACATCAATTTACTTTTGCCTACAGATTTAAGGAAAATGATGTAATTACATAAATACTAAATATTTTAAATTACAAATTAATATTTACTATCTCATATAAATAAGCCTAATCTGCTGGTCTATGGCAAAACATCTACTCACTAACAAATTCTCTGTTTTACCAAAATAGAGAAATATTTTACCAAAAGTACTTCTAACTGCTTATCTGCTTAGCTTGAGGGAGCCATATGTTTTTAGTACAGATAATGATATAGAAAACTACTAGTATGCAAAGGTCTGTCAAGGAGGAAACCATGTGTCCATTAGCAATTATTATCTCCTTGGAGGTATAAACTCTTCTGACATAAAAATCTATTCCTTTTGGAGCAGAAAGATGTACTTTGGCTCATATATTTTATCCTTCACTTTCATCTGACTCCTTATGAGTTTAAACAATATCTTGATATGCAAAGTAATCTACTTTACAAATATTATTTTATCAATATGAAATTCCAGCAAAGTAATGTGTTTTGTTAATTATGTAATATGAAAAGCTCACTTCTAATTGTTTTCATCATAAAGCAGCAAACCTGAGCATTGTTTTTATGATCACCAGTCATAGTGATTAAAGAAACCTCAAAATATATACATATATTTTTAAAACATTTTGCTTGGGACAATTGTAAATTCATATGCAGTTGTAAGAGAGACTCTATGTACCTTTCACCTAGTTTCTCTCAATGGTAACATCTTACAAAGATATCATATAATATCACGACCAAGAAACTGAGATTGATGTAATTCATCTACATTATCTAGATTTTACTAGTTTTACATGAACTTGTATATGTGCATTTGTTCGTATGTATATGTGTATATGTGTATTTAGTTCTGTACAATTTTATCATATGAGTAAATTCATGTGATCAACATCACAGTCAAGAGGTTTGAATTGCATGTCCCTAATGATTAATGAGGTTGAATATATTTTGATATACCTGATTGCCATGAGAATGTCCTAGTCAGTGAAATATGTTTATATCTATTGCCCTTTTTCTAATAAGTTGCTTTATTGAGTTTCTTACGTACTCTAGATATGTCTTTCATTGGATATGTGGTTTACAAAGATTTTTTTCCCAGTCCATAGCTTGTCTTTTTATGAACTCCACAGGGTCTTATGTAGGGCTGCTTTTAATTTTGGTGAGGTACAGTTTATCATTTTTTTACTCAAACTTTGATATCATGTCTAAAAACTTTTTCTTAGTGTTAGGTCTTGAAGATTTTCTCTTTTTTTTTTAAGTATTTTCTAATTTTATGTTTCACGTGTAAGTCTAGGATAAATTTTTAGTCTTTTAGTTCATGTTTCTAAAGTGTAGTTTTAAATCTTTTTTTTTTTTTTTTTAAATCTTTTTTTTTTTTTTTTTTTGCCTATGGATTCCAAAACCAGTTGTGGAAATCTGTAATTATAAGTAATTCATTTTTTTTAGTGAAAGTAAATTCAAAGGTCTATCATGAGTTAATGTAGTTTTGCTTATATTTTAAAGAAAAATGTAGATATTTAAAAACTATTCTACTAATCTCAGTGTTAAATCATCCACATCTTTGAAAATATATGTAGTAATTTGGAGAATTCATTAGACATAATTTCTCTTTTATA
Organism: Mandrillus leucophaeus; assembly: GCF_000951045.1. NCBI lineage: Eukaryota > Metazoa > Chordata > Mammalia > Primates > Cercopithecidae > Mandrillus > Mandrillus leucophaeus. The sequence continues at coordinate 1,173,578 of NW_012105165.1, forward strand.
TTTTAAAACACATAATCACAAAGAATTATGTTACTTGGATAATTTTACTTGTAGTTGATTGTGTTCAAATTTACAAACATAGCCTTCTGCTATTATACTTAACTTTTGTCCTATTTTTGTAACCTGCCTTACAGACTGGAAACGTATTATCAAAAGTTTTGCATTTGTGCTACTTTTAAACAAAATAGTGTATAAAGAACAATAAGGAGAACAATGAACAATTCTTACACTTTTTTCTCATATCTACCACCTCTTTTTCAGTCACACTGCTAGCTAATTTACTCTTATTCAGACCTTATGTTATATCTGTAAGAAGGTGGCCTTGCATCTCTATCTGTCTCTCAATCTCTGTCTCTGTGTATTTTTCTCTTTATTTCTCTCTCATTTGTGCAAATTAATAATAAGTAATCTGTACATGACAAACATTTCTTGATCTTCATGTCAACATAGCTTTTGTAGAAAAGTAATTGCTATTTTGGAGGTAGGGGATTAAATAACTTTGGCAACTGACAAGAAGACTTCTGCTTTCAGTAATATGTAACAGACTATACATATTCATCAGAGCCAATTATTCTGATGAAAACAGTTAGAATGGGCAAATTGCAGTATCCCATGCCTATAAATCCAACACTTTGGGAGGCTGAGGCAGGTGGATTGCTTGAGGCCAGGAGTTATCGACCATCTTGGCCAACATAGCAAGACCCTGTCTCAAAAAAAAAAAAAAAAAGAAGAAGAAAGAAAGAAAACAACTAGAATGCTTATTATCATATTTTATTTCAAATTGTTTTAGAAACAGCACAATTATATTGGACTGCTCTATATTCTATATAACATTAAATTATATAGGTTAGTGGCATATATGAAAATTTATGATACAGAAATCTTTATAGTTTAAATTATCATGTCATCCTTTCAAAGGTCTTTTAAAGAATACAAATTTTAATTTGATGAGGTTAAATTTTTTTTTTATGACTCCTGCTTTTGATGTCAGGTCTAAGAACTCTTGTAAATAGACTCTAAATGTAACTGAGGTTTATGTCCTTTAGAGTATATCCAGAGACAAACTTTGAAAAAATGCACTGTCATCTCAGCAAAAAACGTTTTAATGATTTTCTGCCCTGTTATCACTTTCTGAATAAATGAAGCAACCTATAGAGTTGAAATGTTCCTGCCAGCTGCCTACAGTCTCTTATTGAGCCACTGAAATAAAGCATTCTGTACCTACTTAGATTAATTATGATTAAATTTAAAAGCTGAGTTGGTTAAATTGTTTCATCATTTAATTAAAATGGAGATAAATTAATTGTTTTTATATGCTTCTTTTTTGAAAGACTGTGAGTTTCTGATTATTGGCTAAGTTTAGGAGTACTTAAGATTTAAAATGTAAGCCACTTCAAATAGAAAATTTAACTGTTTCATGATTTCAGAGAACATGTCTGTTGTGAGAAGATTCTTCACATTTTTAATACAATAAAAATTAACTCAAATATAGCTCATATCTCAGAGACAAAAAATATTAGTGTAGAAGTATTTACAGCCCTCCTCTTCCCAACAACACACACATTCACAACACACACACACTATATATTCTATGGAAGATCATTTGTTTGATCCGCTTTTCTGCCGGTCTTTGATCTTTATAAAATATAGATTGAAAAATTTAAAGAAGCAAAAAAGTCTGCAGCTATCTACAATGAGGAGGCAGAAATACAACAGAGAAAACAATGAAAGAAGATGATCATCTATACACTGGGGTTAGAGAGGTGAATGGAGTGAAAAGAATCAGTTACGGAGAGAGGCAGTGAAGGAAACTTGCTAAGAAAGATTATGTAGAGTGAGACAGTGAAAATCCCACTCAGAATTCATTTGTACAACTTTTCACTAAAATATTATGCTGTGGTGAATAATTAAATATAATCAAGAAGGCTATTGTTTTTGTTTAACAATTGAATTATAACCCATTGAGGACAGAATGTACAGTTTTATGTTCATCTATAAATAGCTAGTATCTATAAATATACCTCATTTACCCTATATAACTACTATTACAAGAACAAAATGTTATTCCTGGTTCTTCCCAGAAGAGAGGGTGGTGAAGAGGCAGCGTCTTTTGTCTGGAGTAATACCCGAGATTCATTTTCCCACACCAAGGAAATCAATGATGTGGACACACAAGGAGTGAGGTTAAGAGGGGAGGTTTAATAGGTGAAAGAAAGAGAAAAGCTCTCTCCTGCAGGGAGAGGATATCTCGAGCGGCTCTTCTGGTCCACCATGAAGTGCAGGAGGTTTTATAGATGAGCTTGAGGAGGCTGTGTCTAATTTATAGAGGACACAAGAGATTGATTGGACCAGGTGTGCCATTTGCATAGTGCATGAAAAACTGGTTAGGACTAGATGTTCCATTTGCCTAGCACCCAAAGAAGGTGGATGCCCTGCCCCAATCTTTTATTATACAGATGGGTTCTCTACCTGACTGATACCATATTGCCTGCTTTTCTGCTGTACACGTGGTGACAAAGGAAAAGGAAGATGGAGTCTCCATGTTGAACATACTTGGCTTCCAGGTAGCCCTTTTCTACTGGCACAGCTGCCAACATTTACCCGTTCAATCTTCCAACTTGCTTATCTATGTTTGCAACTGAATTTTACAGGCTGCTCTTTGTTAGAAAACAAATGATTTCAGGTTGCTTTTTGTTGAAAGGGAAGCCTTGCTAAGGACTCCTTTACCCTATCTACCTAAATAAATTCTTTTTTAGATCCTGTATCGATAGCATTCACTGGTAATGGAGGAAGAGACTTGAAACTTTAGTCTCTCTTCTTCCTCATCTCTTCCTTTTAGATTCGAAACCCTTACCTTTCCCACCCTAACTTCTTCAAGTTTACAGGCTTTTGCATTATACAGTAGAAGTATTTCACCAAAATCCCTAAACTCTTGTGACTGGGCAGAGGGTAGTTTTTTTAATAGTTTAATGATGTCCTCTAGGATGATGACACTGAAACTGTATGGCTGGCTAGATCTGATCTTCCTAGTAAGCTTTAAGTTTCTATTTTCGTGCATTTCTGCAGTTTTACTACTAGTATCTCAGACTCAGTCTGTTCAAATTTAGGTTCACCCGGTCAGTTCAACTTATCTTTTACTCTTCCCCATCATACACTTCCATATGTATTCATTTCATCTGTTATAACTTCTATATCCAGCTTTTGTATTTTCCTGTGCTCTGCTAAGTTTATAGTCCACACCACTATTGTCAGCTATCTGGACTACCTTAACAGTTTTCTAGTAAGTAGTCCTGTTGGCCACTGTGGCCCATTCTACACATATCAGCCAGAGTGGTTTTGTCAAAGCCTTCACCAAATCACCTAACTCCCTTACTTAACAGTTTTTTAAAGGATTCCATTCCCACTACAATGGAATTCACCCCCTTTACCTTGGCATCCAAGATCCCGCATAATTTGTCTGGTCAACCTCTTCAACCATCTCTCCCATTATTTTCTAACTTTCTTACTGAGCTCCAATCACATAGAGTTTTAATTTTTGATTATTAAATTCAGAATCATGTGGTGTCATTTTTCAAGGCCTCTGTACTGCCTTCACCCATATTTGGGAAACTCTTTCATAAAATACCTGCACAACTGTCTTTTTGTCTATCTACTCTCAGATCAAATATGACCCCCTCAGACATTTATTTCCTGATTATTGTAGCTCAACCAGCTTCCCAGATCCCCAATTCCCATAAGCAGTTTTTAAATTTACATATTTATTGCTTTTTTCAAATTCTCACCCCCAAGGTAGTATCTAATTTTGAATAAAAGATGATTTCCATGTTTTGCTATTCTGGGATACAAATGATTTGCAAAATTAAAAGTTTTAAAGACCTCTTCCAATATCAAAATATGTTCTTTTCTTATCTGTACTACATCTACATCTAAATCTCTCTAAACAGTCTATTGTTTTTAAGTTCTAGCAAAATAAGATCATTTACTATTGTTACTGTTAATATTTCCAGAACACATCTAAAACCTTGATCCCATGTATATGTTTTAAAAGTAATTTTTTCCAGGGAGTTGGAATTTAAAATCCACATGTGATTACTAAAACCTAAATATCATTTTGTAAACACTTAGATTCATTTTGTTTCTTGTGTTTGGTGGCTAAACTAATTATCTAAATAATGTAAGCAGTCTTATACTATATGCTATTCATTTTGCTGTCATTAAATGAAAAAGTGTAAAAAATATGTGGTAAAAGGGTTTAGATAAAAAATTTTTATTTATATAGGTACATAGCTATTTCTCAGAATAATACAAGTAAAAATTATCTACATATTTTTTAATACAAGTCTACAGGATAGGATAGAATATTTCTTTTTATCTGGCAATGAGTAAGATGTGAGCAAAAAAATGAGTAAGACATTTATTATAGACCTCTTTTATCAGAACAAATATGTTATAAATTTCATATGTTCTTTTAGTAGGCTATGTTTGATGTTATCATTTTTTTCTACATGAAATAAATACTTGCTTTACATTTACCAATGACCCTATATATTTCAGACAGCAAACAGGAATAAGAAACAAAGAAAGAAGAAATCTAACATGTATTTTTCATCTATAATGTGCCAGGTTTGGGACTATGTAATTTATATAAATAAAACAATGTTCACAAAACCACATAAAATAAGGATGGATTGATTACTTTCCAACTCTTTGGACTTTTGGGAAAACAGCCTAGTACAACAGAAAAAATTAAGCAGGCCTGAATTTGAATCCTGTTTCTATTTATGTATTATATCAGTGTCATTTTTCTAATCTATAAAATCTTTAAGGCTTTTACCTTAAAGGAATATTGTCTTTTGCAGTCAAACTCCTAGGAAAAGTTGTATTCCTTCAATTTCTTCAATCCCTGGAGCCTGGATTTTCTCTTAGACTCCTATCATCTGGCCTTTCTTTCACCATTACAATATCACTGCTCTTGCCCAGTTCACCTGTGACTGTCATATTATAAAATCCAATGATGAATTCATGTCCTCTTTTTACTGGCACTCACAGGTGCTCACTCCCTCTTCACTTTCTTTATATGCTTTCCTCACTTGCCATTTAGGATACCACTATCTCTTGCTGCTGCTGCTTCTACTTCACAGGTGTTCTTTCTTTTTCTTGGCTGTTTTATTCTAATACTCTCAATGTCAAATTTGTGGAAGATCTCCAGGTTCAGTTTGGTCCTTTCCTATTCTTGAATTAGCTTCTTTCCTTGGTGAATTCATGCAGTGTCATGATTTTAAATACATGTACATGCCAGTGATCCTTAATTTATATCTTTAGCCTGATCTTCCTTCTGAACTTCACACTCAATTATTGGCTGCTTACTCAATATCTTTACTTGTCTGTTTGTGAGAAGCTCAAACTGAATATATATAACATTGACCACTGTTCTTCCCCTCCTAAATCTGCTTACACCCACATCCATTCTTTCAGTTGCTTAACCCTAAATCTTTGGAGTCATCCTGCACGCTGATCTCCCTCTCCCACCCCCAACAATGTTGTCTGTCACAGAATCTGGCCATCCAGCACTTTCTCACTACCTCCCTAAATAAATATCTACTCTCTTACTGGGATGACGGCAATAGACACCTAACTGGCCTCTTTGCTTCTATTCTTAGTTCAATACTATTAAATCTTCTACAGGTGCCATCCAAGGCAAGGGTAGGGGTAGGAACCCTGTATCAGGTCTTGTCTCCCTTCAACTCAAACCCTACCAGGATTCCTCATTTAACTCAGAGTAAAAGTCAGTCTTATGTACTCTGTAAAGCCCTATAATCTTATTCCTGCAAATTCGCCTTAAATCTTTCACTTCATTTTCTATGCTTTCTATTTGTCACCTCCACCAAGATATGCCAGCTGCACTGGCCACTTTGATTCTACCATAAAAGATTAAACATTTGCTATTTATTTATTTATCCTGGCATAAATCCAGAAGTCTGTGTGATTAAATCACTTACCTTCTTAAATCTTTGCTCAGATTTCATCATCCCAAAGAGGACATCCTGAGAGTTTTTTTTTTTAAATCCTCATATTTTTCTTTTTTTTCTCTCTTTTTGAGACACAGTCTTACTCTGTCACCCAGGCTGGAGTGCAGTGTCTTGATTATGGCTCACTTCAACATCTGCCTCCCAGGCTCAAGCAATCCTCCCACCTCAGCCTCTTGAGTAGCTGTGACCACAGGCACGTGCCACCATGTCTGGCTAATTTTTGTATTTATTCGGTAAAGATGGGTTTTCACCATGATACCCAGGCTGGTCCCAAACTCCTAGGCTCAAGTGATCTGCCCGCTTCAGTGCTGGGATTACAGGCGTGATCCATTGTACCTGGCCCTCATGTTTCTAAATATTAGATATTAATAATTCATTCATTATATAAATTTTTACTGTCTGTTTTTTCCTGGTAGAATAAAAGCTGTAGAAAGACAGGAATCTAGTCTCTTTATGCACAGATATAGCCCAAATTCCTACAAGAATTCCCGGCACATAAACACTTATTAAATAAAGTTATCTAACCATTATAAGAGTGCAGCATAGCTCCTTCTTGTATATATTCTGCTATGTTTTGGTATGTTCAAAAGACAATAATAAGTACTGATTCTATGCAAGATGTACATCTTTAAACAATGTGCTGTGTGGAAATCTTCACACTGCTGGCAGAGATAATTTGACATTGTAGTGCAGTGCTTGAAATGGCAAGCTGCTTGTCTTTCTATTCTGATGAGAAAAAAAAAGGCAATCATGAAAGCAGGGTTGGCTGTTCACATAAGTTTTTACTGGAGTTGACATGGGCAAAAAAGAAAAGAAAAAACAAACAAAAAAGTCGTAAGTTCTCCGTTGAGTTGTCAGGAACATCAGTATCAGAACATGGCTTGAATGCAGTGTTAACTATTTAGACTTAGTGACCAAATACAGGCTGCATACCTGAAGGGAGTTGCGGATAGCGTAGGTATCCAGTCTCTTTGAAGGCAAAAATGAGCACAAGGCAGCAATATCTTAATTAGACACTGTAACTTCCCCTCCCCCTATAAGAAAGAGGAGTTTAGGCATTTTAGCAATAGCTAGAGTTTTGCTAGATAAATCACACACAGGCAAGGATCAGGGCAATTTATAGCCTCAAAGTTTCAAAATCAATTATTATAAGCCATGGATGAACATCAGTGTTTTCAGCATATTAAAAGAATTCATGACTATTTTCAAAGAGTGTTTTGTTTTGTTTTTAATGTTAATATGTGGCTGGGCATAGTGGCTCACACCTATAATCTAAGCACTTTGGGAGGCCAAGGCCGGCAGATCACTTGAGCCCAGGAGTTTGAGACCAGTCAGGTCAACATGACAAAACCCCATCTTAACAAAAAAATACAAAACAAAATAAAACAAAATACCATTAGCTCAGTGTAGTGGTCTGTGCCTGTAGTCCCAGCTACTCGGGAGGCTGAAGTGTGAGGATCTCTTCAGCCCTGGAGGTCAAGGCTACAATGAGCCAAGATCGTGCCACTGTACTCCAGCCTGGGCAACAGACTGAGACCCTGTAAAAAAAAAAAAAAAAAAAAAGGTGACATGTAAGTACATATGGCTAGAATCCATACTGGTAATTGTTATACAATTTTATGGGAATAAAAAAAATTAAATCAAGTTAGTTAAAAGTCATGATTTCAAATCAGATGTTTATTATTCCAGGAGAAACTTGGAAAGATCTAAATTATGTGTTAATCAGTCCCAATAAAGTAACTGCTACATGTTAAAGAAACTACTGGTCTAAGCTTTACCATGAAAATTTTATATAAAACATTTCACACTTTGATACTTTGTTTTCCTGAAGAGTAGAGAATATATTTTAATCTTTATTTATTTACTGTCTGATAAACAATAAGCACCTTATAAATATTGTTTAATAAAGAATGTAGGTACTATACTTGTATATTTAAGATAAAAATATTATCCTTTGGGTGCAGTCCATCTCCACTCTCTGTATCTAAAGAAAACTGGCCCAATATCTGATAAGAGGGGGAACAGATATATGGTCCCAAATACACACACACACACACACACACACACACACACACACAGAGAGAGAGAGAGAGAGAGAGAGAGAGAGAGAGAGAGAGAATCTGAATGGCTTCATAGCTGCCTTTGAGGCAGTATAAGAAGTTATTGAAATAAAAATCTTCTCTACTTCCATTCCCCAGGTCACTGTCCAAAGGCAATTACTGATACCAGATTTTTCATTTCTGTAATTATCATATGCTTAAAACTCAATTTTTTGTTTTGCAAATTTGGATAATATCTATTTTCTTAACTCTATTAAGAAATATGTTAGTGCACTCAAACATTTATTTTCACCTCTACTACTTCCTCTCAGTCTCAATATTTGCTTGGTACATTAACATTTTTCTACTTTTAAGCTTTGACTAGGAACTAGGTATTGAATGGAAATTTATATTTTCAAGTTGGTGATGAGGCACCAAACATGAAGATAATAGATGGAATAACCTGCCCATCTTCTGGAGCAGTATCAGAGCCAGACACAACCTTGCAGGACATAATGAGAGGCAGTAAAAGCAGCCCAGCAACATAACTCCCAAGAGTCTATACATCTTACTGATTCATTGGAAGAATACTGATTAATTGAAGATTTTTTCTAGAGATTCAGAGTAAAAAAGTTTTCCTACTTAAAGATGCTTCTTCGTCCACAGTCAAACTGGTAGGAGTAAGGAAGAGAAACTTCTTAAAAGACACTTCAGATGTTTTCATCAAAGGGAGGGCTGGAGTGTCAGTCCCTACAGGACATAAGCCACGGTAAATAAATTGTAGTAGACCTGCACCTTGCTGTCACTAGAGCAGAGCATGAGAGAAACTCACAGGAGTTCCAGGAGTGTGGAGAGATATGTGGAAGTAAGTACTCAAGCCCCACCTCTCATCCCAAGAATGCTGACAGCTGGAGACTACTGGCTGAACCAATCAAGATGGCAGCAGCAGAACAGGCAGCAAGTGCTGGTCAAATTGGCAGAGCAAATATTTATGACCTTAGCAATCAGTTCCTCCAAATCAGTTCTGTGCAGTTTCCCACGGAAAGGTGGGTCACCCATAAAACACTCTGCCTTTGTTTCCGCCATGACAGTTTACGATCAAAAGCCAAGAGAAACCCATGAAAGACTGCAGCTGCATAAAAAATTATTTTATTTTTTCCTCCTATGCCTAGTTCACATGCCCTGATCCAAGAAGAGCCAGAAGCAGCCTAGTAAGTGAGAAAAATGAAGTGTAAGAAAAAAGTGACAAAATCATGAAAGAACAAATCAAATCCTGTTTTTTTTGGTTCCTGATCCCTAGTTCCAAGCCATAGGTAAACTCTAAACTGTAGGGAAAGTAGTATGGACTTGCATGCAAGAATGTAAGTATGGTGTCATCTCTGGGGCACCCTCTGGCATTTGTGAATTTGGTATATTCCATCTTGATTCATTCCTCAGTAATTTCTCATTTGTTCTTTCTAGTTAATAATACATTTAAATTATGTGAATAATATTGAGTACTTTCTTTTTATAAGAAAATCACAGCAATGTAAGTAAAGCAATAGCTCTCCCTGACCCTCATTTAATATAGTTTTCTTTCCAAGACGTTGGTTTCATGTCTGAATTGTTTTGATGTGTATTTACCTAATTATTTTTACAAAGAAATTTTATATATATACACATATATAAATTCTCCCTTTCTATATATACACACAGAAATGTGTTTCATAAGCACTCTGAAATACTTCATGTTAAAAACAAACAAGTAAGCAGAATTTCCTCTTTAATTTGTTTCTAAGTGCTTTTAGTTTTCATGAGTTCTCTGCCATTTAAATGGACTTTTATAACAGGTGGAAGGTCAGTCTATAGATCCCTTGAATATAAACCTCTTGAAGCAGTTAAAAATTTTGTACATGTTCTTTTTTATCAAGCTCACATCTTAACTTTTAAACTTCTAAATAATATTTTTCTGTGTATCCTCACTCAGCAGCTTCCTGGACTTCCGGTTTTTAATCATACAACTAAGCATATTTAAGCAAATTGCCACAACCACATAAAATATAGATAACATAACTAAGAAAAAATGTAGGAAAACTGAAGTGGTTCATGTGACGGAAATTGAAGCTTTGAGAAATTGGATAGTTTTCTTAAGTTTGCACAGTTGATAATGAGTGAATTCAGAAATCCCACCCGATTTTTTTTCTTCGTCTAACCTTTTTTATATGATTGCCTTTTCCCAAGAGTATAGCATAGCTAAGGAGAAAAATTACTGTCTTTTAAATATATTATGTCAGTGGCTTCCTTGAACTTATGAGAACATTTCAAGGAGTGGATTTTTAAGTGATGCAGCAAGATATTGGACTTTCTCAAGTAAGGGTGTGACAGATTTCAGTTTTCTTTCTTTTATGTCTTCTTTTATACAACATTTTTCTACTATGTTTTTAAATCCCACATTGTTGAATCCTACAAATCATATAGTCTAATGCTAGGTTATAGAGTTCCAAATAAACTTACAATCTGTATGCCTGATACTATTATACAAAAATAAAATAAAATATATATCACACTATCAAATCTTATTGATATAGCTAGAAGAATTTAAAAAGTATCAGTTCCTTACCAGCTTCTGGTAAGCTTTGTGTAATATCTAGATACATTGAAATGTTTTATAGATATTTGTCTTTTTAAAGATCAGTTAATAAATTATCGTTTTGATATCAAATCAGAAAACTACTTGACAAAATTCCATTTCGTGGACTCAGTCAAACGTTTAACAAAGTAATCAAATCTATTAAAATTATTTGAAAGGCTTTATTTCTGTAGAAATATACAATGTATCATATACCAATGATATCAGCATATAACTCATATTTTGTTGACTCTATTGGTAGTACATTTTTGTAAGACTAGCTATTTTAGTGTATAATTCATCTTTGTGTGATAGAAGCATTTGATTAGAGGTAGCAATCTTTTCTCCCTTTTTTTTAACACCCAGTCAGGCTGCATTTAGTTTTCTTTGTCACTGATATAATGTAATGTCATCATTATGACAAATGTTACCAATATTCCATTATCCCTGGAATGCCAAAGCATGAATCTCCTTTATAACTGTAGCAACAGGGAGAGGTCTAGCTTCTGAGAATGTGCTGTCCAGAGACGATTTGTTTGAGAAGTTTCTATGTGACCCAGGATAAAGAACGAGCCCCTGTGCATCCTCCCTGTATTTTATTTCTAAATGTGATGAATGTAGTTGTCTAGCAAAGCTAACCTGTGTTTAAAACCAACAACTTCAGTTTCCAAAGCCTAAGACAGATGTTCAGGGGATACATATTTTTTTCCTGATGCTAGAAGAAAGCCTAAATTGTTTGCCTTTTTTTCTTTTTAAGAGACAGGGTCTCACTCTGCCACCCAAGCTAGAGTGCAGTGGTGCAATCATACCTCATTGCAGCCTAGAACCCTGGGATGCAAATGATATTTCCACTCATAGCTGGGACTACAGGCGTATGCCACCACACCTAGCTAGTCTTTTTTTTATTTTTAAGTTTTGTACAAAAGAGGTCCAGCTATGTTGCTCAGGCTTGTCTCAAACTCCTGGACTCAAGTATTCCTCCTTCTTCGGCTATTTTCCTCTCTTTTGGAGAGGAATGCTTCAGCTAGAATAGCAAGAGTAAGAAGAAATATTTTTAAAAATAAAAAGAATCTGAGACATTATTAAGTCCACTTTGCAATTTACCATCAAAGAGGAATTCTCTCTCAAAGAAAGTTCTTGCTTTTGCAGTTTTGTTTAAAACAAAAACGAACACCCCCACACAAATAATATAGAAAAAAAAAGTTAGGCTTGATTTATACAAGACTAAAGGTGAGTACGAATAAACAATTATTGGATATTCTCTTGAAATTTACATCTCCTTTCATCTTACTGAAGTGCAATTGATTGGAGGAACTATCAGATAGATAGGCACTGCTAAATTGCTAGGTTTGACCAAACGGAATGCACCTCCCTAGTGAAATCATCAGGCGTTTCAATTTATGTATAACTTAAATATCAAAAAAAATAATGATTAATATTTATATATGTACAATGAGTAGTTAATATACTGGAGTTGGAAGAAACCAAACTTGGCTAAATTTTGAACTTCTAACAGATTCTTGGGATTATCTATATTACCTGAGATGATGTTACTGAAAGTGTGGTTCACAGAGCTGCAGAATTAGTATCACTCAGGAGTGCTAGACCTACTGAATTGGAATCTCTGGGAATGAAACTGAAGAATCCATGCTTTAAAAAGCCCTCCAAGTGATTTTTATGTTGGTTACATTTAAAAACTGACCCAAGAGTTAAGCAGAAGGAATATTTGAGAACAGGATTTAAATTTTACCTGGGCATCTGGCATGATTCAGGAGTTATCTGATAAATAACTTAGCGAGGAAAACATTGGGACTCAGATCACAAGTGAATGACTATTTGAAATGATGAAATAAAATCAAAATCCAGCCATGTACAATATATGCCCACAGGGAAACATTCCATCATATTCTGATGTTTTCAGTTATTCATGTATCTTCTAGGCTAAGTAGAAGATTATAAGGTTCATGTGAGAGTTAATGGGAGCCAACTCATCTTCAGAATAAACAACATGCCCTGTCTACATAAATTGCCCAAACCGCTCTAAAATATGTATTTTGAGATTTCTTGTGCTTTAATATCATGTCTGTATTTTTTGTCAGTTTATAGTATGGGTGCAACACACATATTTATTATGTTTTATATTGAATATATATTTAATATTATATATTTCTTAAATTTAGTGAATATTTCTGCAGTTAACAATTGGGGCACATTGTCAAGTATGCTTTTTTAAGAAGCAATTATGGAAACAGTGAGACAGAATATTTGATAAATGAAATCATTCTGCAAAACTGTCAAGTATTGACAATGAAGCCCTTGTTATGAGCTGACCCATTTCACATGAAAGTGACTAAACAGTTTGATAAGCTACTTTATTAGATAAAACAATCTTTTTCACTTTTATTCTGTAGATCTGGGATATTAAATAAAAAAGAATAAATTCTAAGAGGTAAAAAAACTAAAAATGGACTTAAGGGAAGAGAACTTTTTAAAAAGAGGTTTTATTATTGTCTAATTTCAAAGAAACAACACAAGATTTTTAAAGTTGAAAAGGTACCGATTGATCTCTCCCATGTTAAAGTCTAGAGAATTGAAACCCAGATAGATCAAGTGACTTGCATGTGACCAGGTCCAGGTACAAACGAGTAGCAGAGTAAACTCTAACCTAAGTCTTCATGGATCAATGCTGTAGCCATTTGACAGTGCTATTTTTCTTCTTCTTCTAAGTTCCGAGTATTTTTTATGTTCCTCTCAATTCAGAATTTATGTGCAGCTATGAGTCTAGCTGTTCACTTACGTGAACAGAAGCCCAAATAATGAAGAAAAACTGTAGCTATTAACAAATCATATATATACCCTGGTTAACGTGAAAGTTACATGTAAAGTAAGAAAATTCCGATAAAGCTTTTGATTTGATTCCATACTTACCAGCAGAGATTCATTGGCCCTCTTATTAAGAATGTCCTTTTGATCATTTTTCTTCTACTTTTTGGGCCAGCAGCCTGGGAGATTTGCAGTGACATGGGTGCTGCTATCATAACGCTTTCAGAATTCATGAGTTTCCTTGTCACACTCAATTTCCCTAAATACGTATCAAAGCCTCTTATTTAAACTGTCACCAGTTCTGTGGCTTACTGTATGCATTTTTAGGTAAAATTCACTTTATATTAATAGTCTTTCCTGGATGATCACTATCAAAATATGGTAAGTATGTGTATAAAAGTTATTCTATTTCCTTTGAAATTATAACTTGAAAAGCATGCCTATAATTTAACCATTATTACTTTTGTAAGGAATACTTTTGAACTACTCTTCTAACACATTTGAAGTAACTTTAATTGTTTACATGCACAGATATCAACAGATTAATTGGACAATAACAGCTGAACTTTTTATACATATTTTTATTTTATCATGTAAATATAATTATACAATCCTTATATTAAAACCAAGCCTTCTGTTTACTCTAGGAATGATTTCAGGAGTTGTATTCATTAAGAAATGCACTATTATTTATGGCAGGTATAGGGTTGAGGTTCTTTAGACATGAGAAAAAATATTTGTTTTTGCTTTAAATATAATGATTGAAGCCTGGTTAATTATGAAGAATATGACAAAGGGGAAGCAGTCTGACATCCTTGTGATTTGTTTCACTTACCATAAAATTTGTTATCATAGAGTTCTCCATTTGCATTTGACTCACACATAAATCTTCGACTTGACTTATAAAAAAAAAAAGTATTTAATAAATAACCAATAAATGACCAAGTGGTGAGCATCAAACATACTTCCTTGCCCTCAGAGTTACAATAGTCAGCATAACATAAGTCATTAGTGTAAGCAGATGAGAGTCACGATAACAAAAACCAAGTTCTATTCTTTCCCTATTTTTTTCTCTCATGTCAATAAATGACATTACAAGCTATCACGCTCTATGGTAGGAAATCTGGAAATCTCTTGGTTCTTGATTTTCGTCACCACTACTATGATTCTCCACTTCTACAGCCAGTCCTCTGGGTTCTACCTTCATGTTCTAATCTGCAGTTATTTTCCATTTTTACCATACTAAAGCTCGTATCATCTCAGGACTACTGCAAAATTTTCCCAAGGTTTCTTCTCATTGCTACATTTGTCGTGTTCTTATTCATGATCTAAAAAGATCACCCGCAGTTCATTCGCACCTAAAATTTGCCAGTGACTTCTTTTTGCAATCAAATTACACTCCAAACTTCCGCGAATGAGGTGCAAGTCTTCTGTGAACTGAGGCTGCATAAATTGCAGCTTATCTTTCCAAATCAATTCCACATCATCCCAGTGTTGGCTTTCTTTGCTACCCACCTTGCTCTTTCCTTGGTCTCTACCATGTCAAATTCTTTCACCTTAGTGATTTTCTGGAGTTTTTTCCCCAGGCTTTTCCCTGGGTTTTGTAAAGTTGTCTCCCAAGGTCCAGGGCTTACTTGGTTAGCCTCTTCAAAACATCTCACTCTTGGTTTCCTAGATGTCTTTTATATCAAAGCATAGAAAGAAAAGATAAGAGTAGCTTGAAACGAAACTAGAGAGGTAAGTGAGGATCAGTCATGAAGTCAGTTTTGTAGGTTGACTTGGCTTGAATGTTGGCAGAAACATTTATAAAAGTGCACATTCCTATAGGGAAGGGTTAATATGATGTCTAATAAAAGGTAAGATCATCTTTTATAAAAATTGTCCAGAATAGAAGAAGTAATTAGGCAGAAAACAGGTCTGGTGAAGGGAGTATTAACTATCATTCTTGGCCTAAGCATCCTGAAGACCAGAATAGAGATGTTTCAAGTGGTTGTATTCGCATTTAGAGAGGCTATGGTTATAGGTGGTTACTACGTGGGAGAGAATTACAGAGTTTAAACAGGGACCTCTGTATTACTGTTATATTAAGACAAGCACTACTTGGGCAATTTATATATCAGGACAATAAAGTCTGGATTACCTTACAAAAATAATTATATTCACATAAAGTATTATTGTGTATTGTATATTACTAAGTGCCAGGCAAGTTCATGTTCATAGATGCTTATGTTGATTTCTGACAGCATCTATATAAAGTAACATGACAGCTATTTTTTTTTTTTTTTTTTTTGACAGGGTCTTGCCCTGTCACTCAGGCTGGAATACAGTTGTGTGATCATGGTTCACTGCAGCCTCGACTTCTTGGGCTTAAGTTATCTTCCCATCTCAGCCTGCAGAGTGCTGACACCATAGGCGGGCAGTGCCACTCCCAGTTATTTTTTTATTTTTTTTTATTTTGTAGAGATGGAGTCTCCCTATGTTGTCCAGGCTGGTCTTGAACTCATGGACTTATGGAATACTCCAGCCTCAGCTTCCCTAAGTGCTAGGGTTACAAGCATGAGCCACCATGCCTGGCCTATGACAGCATTATAGTTGGGAAACTAGTAGATGTGCTATATTTTGATGTAACATTAACAACAGGAAGGCTAGACCTAGAGGAATATTACATGATATGTTTAATACTAAATTCAACCTTGTGAATTGTTTTATATTAAATATTTTAAAAACTAATAGAAAAATAGCTATGGCAATTCTTTCTTCTAATATAAATATGAATTTCACAGATTCTGAGGATTATTCGGACAAATTTTAAGGTAGACATGAGCAGAGGGAAATCAATGAGATTTCAACTCTATAAGGAAATATAGAATGCCTTATTCACTCTTTAACATTAAGCCCTAAAATATACTCTTTGAATGTATAAATGAGTTATTTATATAAACATTTTCTATGGACTGAATACTTGTGTCCCTTCAAAATTAATATGTTGAAGCCTTAACCTCCAATATGATGGTATTGATAATATATGGCTTTTGGGACGTGATGAGGGTTAGATGAGGTCGTAATGGTGGGGACCTGGTCTGATGGAATTAGTGCCCTTATGTGATTAGACATCAGAGCTCTGTATCTCTCTTTCTGTCTCTCCCTTTCTCTCTGCACACAAAGAAGAGTTAGAATAAGCACACAGTGAGGATGTGTTCACCTCCACTTCCAGCCTCCAGAACTAGAATAAATACATTTCTTTCTTATAAGCAACTTGGTGTACATGGTATTTTTTATGGCAACTTAAGCTGACAAATACAATATTGTAAGCTAATTTTTAGCTGTAATATGGTATCACATAGTCAACAAAACTGAACCTTGAAGCACAAATTAAAATTGAGATGTTGCATATATCTTCTCCTTGAAACTGAAATGGGGATTGGAATTTAGAACTGTGTATTTCACAGTATCTCATGATAGTATTTTAATTATCTATCAGAATTTGCATAGCTTACAGTTTGGACTACCCAGAATTTCCACAAAGGAAATAAGTTATGCTGTTATTATAGCACTAAATGCTTTATGGAAAGACTGAACATACCTGTGGGAAACATTTTATGAAAATATATTTCCAACATCAGTGATAGAATTGGAAAACATAATTAAAGTGATTGTTAGGTGCTGAAATAGTTTATCACCTTTATGCTGTGTTTTAAAAAGTGTTATTCCTAATGGGACTGTGTTTTGTTATTTATAATAATCTGTTTCTTACTTTCATTTGGAATTTAAGTATGCTCTTAATTTCAGATGCATTCATTATACTTAAAAACAATGTATTGCAATACTGAGATAATTGGCTATCATATGGGAGAAAAAGTGGTATATGGGGAGTAGAAAGAGACAGTTCTAGTCTCACTTATGAAGTGAAGAATTTTATGTATGAATATGTGTATTTAGTTTTTTCAATTCATGGTTTTGTTTTTTCTTTCATACACTATTTATAAAGGATGGCCACCTACCATTTTGGTGCAAATGGGTTTTCTGTGATAAGCTAATCATATCATATCTTTGGATACATACATACTTTCTCTTCTTGGTTATACTCGGAGTCCACTTCATCATGAGTTCTGCTTTTATAAAAGTATGTAAATAGCATTATTTCATAGACTAGTTGTGAGGATAAAATTAAATAATTGGGAAAAATCGTTTATAAATCAAAGAAAGTCTGGCAGGATTTCTAGCTACAGTAATAGAAAGATATTGGCAAATCTCCTCTGAAAGCAAGTATAAAACTGTATAATATTATAGAAAATAAGTATTTCAGAACTCTGAAGTTAATTAAAGGCAAAAACAAATTGAGTAGTATTTATTTGTGAGACACTTCCAGAACTTTATTAAAAAACAGTGAGACTCTATGGCCTTGCCTGGGGCTGTTCCCATTCCTACCCCACCCCTCCTGGCTCTGTCCGCACCTAGCATCACCAGAAACACTAGCAACTTTGCTGATAAAGGCAACTGACTGGATTAGGAGCAGAAAGTGAAAAACCACACCCTGCCGCCTAGTAAAAGTTTGTTACATAGTAAAAGTAGCAAACTAAGTTGGAAAGGAGGATGGAAATCTGAAGCTCTGGCAGACTAAAGTTATAGACTTGATTGAGGAAAGTGGCAGAAAAGCCAGATATTTAAAAAGGAAATAAAGCCCAGAAATGAAAGGTCCCTGGAAGGGATAAGCAAGCTCCCCATACATCCCTGACTGACTAGAAAACAATTGAGCTGCCTAGAAAACAGAGGAAACTGAACTGGACTGGTGGAAAGTGAAAGCTTAGGCAGAATTGAAAATTGTCTAACTCCCACTCTACTCCCCAGCTCCATCTGCCTTCGGGCACAAGGCATTTGAGCATAGCCTTTGCCCAACCATTGGCTGACCAAAACTCATACAAACACATGGAAATCTGGTCTTGTGGCTAGAGGAAAAAAGAAATTTAGAGAAAGATTGAGTAACGCTTTTGTTAGTTTTAAGATATATTTTTGTGGATACAATTTTGATTATATTTCTGAAAACAACTAAAATGATTTTTTAACTATGCGATAAGATTCTGAAGGTCTCCCAAAGAACTACAAAGGTAGTTCAGTCAATGCATTTTGAATACTTAAACTTCGATGCTACAAACAAACACATAGGGATCAAAAACTCAAATTGACAGGAAAATATGAACTTTACTCATTTTACAATGATTGACTTAAATCCCTGTAAATCTGCTGAAATATAGATAAAAATTAGTATAGCTAACTAATTGGGATCATAGTCTAATTGTGTGAACTGTATAGTGCCTCGTACATTGTTAAAAGTTGGTGCTATTCTGTGACACTGTAAAACTGCTGGTTAGAGCATCAAGACTATTAGCCCGAGAACATTATTAGTTTTGCTATGTGCTCTGCCAGACCCCTATTGACTCCAATAGGGAAGGCACTGTGTCCAAGAGGCTGCAGAAAAGACCCAGCACCAGTGATCCAGACATAGGGATTATTGAGGACTTAAATACAGGGGTGGTCCAATGGTAGCTGTCTGGAGAGGAGAATTACTACTGTTTATAAAAAGCATGAAGTTTGTATATCATTTTCATTTATCACCCTCCACCTAGCAACCTCCATTTAACCCAAAGCAAAGGGCTTTGGTTCCTTGCATGTCTATATTCCAAGGGATGGTCCAGGAGTCTGTGTGTTCTTCACAGAAAAGGGATGAAACTGGTTGGCCCCTCCTGGTTTTTTTTTTTAGCTCAGATCTCCAAATACACATTCTTCTTAGACCTTAGGGTCATTCTCAGAGTATGCTTCAATTATTGCTGTCAGATGCATCTGCCATACATCTGGTTGTAGAAAGACTTGACCTTAGTTCAACCACATTCTTTGTTCCAAGGATAATACAAAATAGTTGAATGCTGAAAGAATCTTATTATTAAAATTTTCTCAAATTGCAGATTCTTCTGATGAAAGGATAGCTATATGTATTAACTTTAGTGCCATTTTCCCCCAAAGACCAGCATTATTCAAATTCCTAAATGTGCATAAACAAATTCAGTTTCTTAAATTTATTTGTGCATACAACCATATTTAAAACCAATAACTTTTTTATATGCTCATTTCAAATGTTCATATGGTATCAAAGTCCTTGGTTTCTTTACAAGAGTAAAATACATCTCTTGGATTTAACTAAGACATCCAAAAATAATTTCTCCATTTAAGAGCATAAGGCTAGCATCAACTGTTAATCTGTAACCATGCCCCCAAAGAAGTTTTACAATGTTAAAAAAAAAAAAAAGTAGGTAGAAACAGACTGCATTGCACACATTGTAATCTAAAAATCACCTAATAATTGATAATCCATTTACAAACAATCCAATATTGCAGTCCCAGGTAAATGTATTTTCTTTCTGATATCCATTAACAAGAGACACTTCTAAGGATTCTGTGGTATTTCTTATGCAAGTGGGAAATACTCTTGAAATGGTGGCCTCTACCCCAATCTTTTTAAAGCAGTTAGATTTATATTTTACAGCTTCAAGGGAAGTATGTTGGAGGACATATAACAGGATTGGTTCTTTTTTTTCTTTTTTTCATAGCCCACGCTTTTAGGAGAACTTAGAGACTTTCCTAAGGAAGTCAAAGGAAAAGAAATAAAGTTTCACATAGGAGCAGGGTGACTTGATGGAAGAAGGACTTTAGACTATATGGAAAGTTTCTTGGCCTGAGAAAGAAAAAGAGGGAGAGATGTTTGGATCTAGAAGCAGTTAGAATAAGGGCTTCAGGATTTTATGGATAAATAATCCAATAATCACCTTGGGCTCTAGGGATAAGGTTTCAAAATTCAATGAAAACACCTATAGACAAAGATTTTCAACAAAATTGTGGAGACCCACCAAATCTAAAGGGAACATGTGTGTGGGATGTTTGATGATGTGTGTAGACAGACAACTAAAGACTAGAGATACCTCTTCCCTTGTACCCTAATTAATCTATAGGGTCTTGGAACCAGAGCAAAAGAAAGGAGGGAACATTACAATCATTGAGTTCAAATGTAAGGGCAGCCCAAGAGAATGGAGACTCCATGACGAATCTTAAAGTTATTTATAAAACATCTAATGGTATTTCTCTCACAACAGAGTTTATGGACTGAGATTTGTACCTGTTCCTTATATATGTGAAATTACAATTTGATTATGGACCATATATTAAATTACTTTGTTAAAATAGAAAATAGCAATTTTACAAATTTAATGTGAGCATCTAATAATAAATACTCTTAGATTGAGCATATATTTTTTCCTCTTTTTACTTATGACTTTAAAGCTAATCATTTCTTTGCTATTTAAAAATAATAGCTATAGCATTTTTTAGGCACTAAAACAAATGAAATGAAATCCTATTTTTAAACCTTATCACAATGTACCAAAGACAGATTAAAATATAATAAAATGTAAAATGACTTTTCTTTAGAAGAATTCATTTAGCAAAACAAAAAAGGGAAAGAACCACTTGGAAATGATCAAAAATATTCTTTACATTCTCAATATTTGGACAGAAGGAGGAAAAATTAACATGAAAAAAGCGGATATTCCTAGGACAAAAATGCTTTCAATCAGGCGTAAATTCATAAGCCTCTAAAAATTTGAAGATGAATTCACTTCATTACTCTCATCAAATAATTAGAGATGGTACAGTGATCTCTGGGAGAGAACTACTTTTTTAAAAAAGACACACTCAGGTAGAATGGATTCAATTCATACAAATTATAAGAGCAAAATTTTGTTCTAAGCCACCAAGTCTAAGTTCATATATGGCATTTTACCACATTAAGCAGACGTCCTCTGGTAGTAGTAATAAACTTCTGAAGCCACACTGCCTCTCCTGTATCAGGGAAGACCTTGTTACCTGTCACAGAGACTATTTTGATGGCCTTCCAATTGCTTGCCTCTAGTCTCCTCTAAAAAGAAAATCACATTTTACCCTATTGCCGGAGAATGTGTTAAGAAGCTAATCATGGCTCCGATGATGTCCCTGCCTTGCATAAAAACTCTCCACTGGCTATAAAATAAAGTACACATTTCCTAGTTTGACATTCAGGGATTACTAGTTTAATTAGTTTAAGCATAATATACTATAAAGCACTAAAAATAAAATTTAAGTTTTATTTACTAATGCTCTATCAATATATAATAATAAATTTTTGAGTAACAGAAGTACAATAATGAAAACCACATTACACAGAGATAAAAAACATGGGCTCATTCATAAATCATTTAAGAATACAAATATTAACTCTATAGACACTAGCTAAGTAATACTCAGTTGTGTGCTGGTAAAGCAGCTCTCTGCAAAAAAAAAAAAAAAAAAAAAAAAAAGAAAGCCCCGACTTTCAGGCTTTGCCATTTTCTGTGGTATAGATACTCCCACCACGGACATTTAAAAGCTACCAATGGTTAACAACTTTCACACAAAATTTAACAATTGCCTTTGACATGCTAACATAAGCTTACTCAAGCACATTGACCAATCTGGTAGATATTCCTAGGACAAAACTGATCAAATTTCTTATTCTAATATGTAATTTTCTTAATTATAAAATTGGCCTAATAATCTCCATATTGTAGTGTTGTTCTGGGGTTTAAATGAGATAGTAATATAGTACAAAGTTCTTTTCTCCATAACAATCTCAAAATAAATTCTCAATAATGGTGTTTATTTTTATTATATTAACAAGATACATTAAATGAATTGAATGCTGGGATTAAAGAAACTAAGTATAATTTCTACACTTTAAAAAGTTAGCATGGTGACATTTTAAAGTGTAATATAAATATAGAATGCTGTAGATCACTTGATCAACAAGGCAGATACCATTATAGAAGAATCACAAACTAATAGTGAATTGAATTTCCACATGGAAAGTTAGGCTCTGAAATTTTCAGTTGACTGAAATACAACTCCTTATGCTCCTAGACCTATTTAGATATTTATATTATCATCTTGTTTTTTGAAATTATTTGAATTTATTGCAAATTGGTACAATTAGATAACATGTAAAAGAGATTGTACTGAACAGAGGCTCAAGATTAAAGAATGGAAATTAGAAAATGTGAGGGCCTTGATTTTTGCCTATCATTACTAGAAAATTACAAGTTATTTATATTAATATATTTTCTATACTTCCAACTATAGGTACTATGAGTTATAACTGAGAGGAAGAGAATCACATCTACTATATTTAAACACATAATCCAAGAATGGTTTCTGATTCTCATTTTAACTCTGACTTAACCTTGAATAACTTTCCCTTTGCCCCTTCATTTTTAGAATTAAAACAACTTGATTTCCAAGAGAGAAAAGGTGTGTTTTAAAGAACTTTTAGTCTTTTTATAAAATTAAAACTTTTTCTCGCCGTGTATGTTTTCAAGCAAGACTCACCACCATAGGGTGCAATCAACAGCTGAGAAACAGGGCAAAGACCTTGCCCACAAGGCACAGAGTTTATGACCTTGGCCTCATTAGCATTAACCTGCCCTAAGCAAGTTACTGGGTCAGTACAAATTGACACTAAGATAAGATAATGGGTGCTACTCAGATACTAAAATTATTATTTTGCTTAGTTGAAGTTGCACACCATATCTATATCATTAATCTTGGGATTTTTTTCCAAATTGTATATACAACCACGTCAATCATATTTACTAGATAGAAGATTATTATGATAATACCAGAGATCTTTCATCCAAAACCTTGTTGAGCATAAAACTGTGATAGTACTGTGGTGATTTTATTTATATCTTTCAAGTCATAAAAAAATCTCATTTTTATTATTAATAAAAATATTATTCTGTTTACAGATGAATAACTCCTCTCTGATAAAATGACACAAAGTTTAAAAATTCGCAATAACCGTTTCAATTAAATTTATATGTAAAGAGTCAGTATTTTTCTTTAGTTGTTAAAATGACAACATGCTTCATAGTTTCCACAATGGTACAGATAATAGTATTATAAAAACATTGATAATTTTGCAGATTAGGAAAGAAACTGAAAATATCATCTATCATTCAGCAAACGTTTCTGAGAACTTCACTTGTACCAAGTTATGTTTAAGGAACTGAGGGTTTGACAGGGAATCAATCTCCTTATTATCTTTTCTAGCTCTCATGGGTATAGATGGTACTTCCCATGCTCATGCATAGCGTATGCACAATCACATATATTTTAAATTATGTTTTTAAGAAATATACACAGTTTTTCATCTATTTTATTTTTGTAATTCATCCATGGTAAAATATGAATTCTACTTCATTCTATTTTACTGCTAAAAGAATATTTAGTTGTATACCTCTATTCCAATTTAGGTATAAATCCTCTTATAAATGAAGTTGTTTGCAACATATTGCTGTTATAATCAATGTCCCAGTGGTTATAGTTTTATATGTCTTCTTGTGAACATTTATTTATTTATTTGTTTGTTTGTTTGTTTGTTTGAGATGGAGTCTTGCTCTGTCATCCAGGCTGGAGTGTAGTGGCACAATCTCGGCTCACTACAACCTCTGCCGCCCGGGTTCAAGCAATTCTCCTGCCTTAGCCTCCCAAGTAGCTGGGATTACAGGCACCTGCCAACATGCCAGGCTAATTTTTGTATTTTTAGTAGAGATGGGTTTCAGCATCTTGGCCAGGTTGGTCTTGAACTCCTGACTTCGTGATCCACCCATCTCGGCCTCCCAAAGTGCTGGTATTGCAGGCGTGAACCACCACACCTGGCCAAACATGTTTATAAGTAGTTACTATTGGGTGAGAGGTTACAAACATTTTTACCTTAACTAGATATTGTTAAATTCTTTCCCACAATTGTGTTGCCAATGTTCATCCCTATTGGCAGTGTCTGAGAATTTCTGATTGCTCCATGTTTTCCTCAACTTGTGGTATTGCCAGTCTTCTCTAATTCCTTTTCTATTTCTTTCTTTCTTTCTTTCTTTCTTTCTTTTTTAATCCTTCCTCTGTATTTCCTTGTTCTTTTTCTTTCCTCCTTTTCTTCCTTCCTTCCCTCCTTTTCCTCCTGCCTTCCCTCCTTCCTTCTATTTCTTCCTTCCTTGCTTCTCTTTCCTCCCCAGTTTTCTCCCTCTCCCCCATCCCTTTATTTGTTAGACATGAAATGTTATTATATGTGCTTATATTTCTAAGATGGTATGTAAGGAAGTGCAAATTTTCTTATGTTTATCGTCTGTATTTTTTTTCTCCAAATAGACCATCAATATGCTTTTGATTATTTCTTCAACTAGATTCATTCTTCTTAATCTGTAGAAGGTTTTAATTTGTAAAAAAAAAAAAAAGTATTATAGATGATACTGGTAGATTTTATTTGCTAAAATGGTAGATATAAATACAAGCTGCAATGATCTGATCATTTGCCAAGAGAGAATTATAGGTATTTTCCACTCACTAAATAGAAGTAAATTCAGATATCTGTTAACCACATTTTATTTCCTTTCCCTCCCCCATTACCCTAACTTCTAGCATGACATGTGTTAACAGCAATGAACCTTATGTTTTACTATGTATGTTATAAAACGTAAAAGAGGGAGAAAGTAGTGCATAGGAAGGTTAAATAATTTTTCTAAGGGAATAGATCTGTCCAGTGAGTAAGAGAGTCAGTTTAAGTTAGGTTACTGGGCAGTTAAGTTAGTTAGTGTATATGCTTACCTATTTTGGCACTTGTCTTTGAAATTATCATGAAAAAATTATTTGACAAACAACAAAAAATAAGCTAACCCTAGCAAATATTGAATCATTATTATTCTAATCAATGGATTCTCCTTTTATTATTAGATTACTTGAGCAGAGAAGATGATGAAAATGGTATGGAAAGGGTCAAATAAAGAAGAGAGATATTTAATCTATATATTTAAATATATCTATTTATTTATGATATTGTTCATTGTTTTCTTTATTTCACCACTTCACTATTCTGCAAAAAAATAACATAAATGCAAAATTTGTAATAGTATGTTGCCAACCTATCAGGCAAGTGAAATAAATGAGACAAAACTTAAAGTATAATGGTAGAAATCTATGTTTGTAAATTTCAACAATTAGAAGTAGAATTATTAAAGCAACAGAACTCCTATGATTACATATTTCAAAAATAAAAACAGGATTTGGTTCCAATAAATATTCTAAATTACTACATATATTTGTCAATATATTGATGAGCTAATATTAAGATTAGTATAGATTTTAAATTTCTACATTTTTTCTCAACTATAAACAAAGTTCATTATCTTATGATGAATCTTTATATTTACTTTCAACACTGAAAATTCTAAAATTAAAAAAGATATGAGAAAATCTTATTGAAGCCCTTGGACATCCATGTACTTGTTATTTAACAATTAACATATATTTAATTATATGTGTGCATATAAATCATATGTAATATATATCAAATTATTATGTGTATTGGTTTACTTTTTCAACAGTATTTTAAATTAACTACATTTTTACTGTTTCTCTTCTTTTTTATTGCTTTTTCCTCATTTCCTACCTCTTACTAGAATATTTTTCATTCTGTCTGAAAACATCCTTTAGTATTGACTTTAATGCATGCCTATTTATGGCAAATTTTTTCAGGTTTTGTTCATCTGAAAATACTTTGTTTTCTTGAATAATATTTTCATATTCTAGATTAGTGATTATTTTATTTTTGCACATAAGTATATCATTCCATTCAGTAGTAGTGCTTGTTTTAAGATAATTTTTTAAAATAAAATGATCTCTTGTCTTGTTTTTAGCATTTTTCTACCAACTGGTTCCTTTTTATATATGCTTCTTGTGATTCAACGAACTTCTTAAGACAGTAGCTCTTAGGTTTTACCAGTTATTTTTGGTTATGTATACTGATTATACTGAACTATCT
This sequence comes from Mandrillus leucophaeus, assembly GCF_000951045.1. NCBI lineage: Eukaryota > Metazoa > Chordata > Mammalia > Primates > Cercopithecidae > Mandrillus > Mandrillus leucophaeus. The sequence continues at coordinate 1,200,005 of NW_012105165.1, forward strand.
CAATTGAGGCAATCAATGCAACATAATTATTACCAAGTTTAACATAATTTGTAACTCCTAAAGGTATAAAATATGTATTTAACAACTATTTAAGAATTTTAAGCTTCACAATGTTATGTATGAAATAAAGGAAATTATGTTTACTTTTACAAATCAAATGTTCATATTGCTTATTAATCTTAATGTAAAAAATCTTTATTGTGCCTGATAAATGAGTCAATATGTGAATTTAAAGCACAGGATGTGTTTTTAAATATGACTCTTTAAATTACTAAGAAGTAATGCATCACTGTATTAACTTAAATAGCATATAGCTCTAAATATTTTACTCAAATTCAGCATCTACCAGGATATAAAAATAGTGCTTGTGTTTATATAATGAGAAATAGCCACTTGGCAAAACAGAAATTTCAATTAACTAATTATTCCGTCAATGATCTAAATCTATGTTAGTGAATATTTGATTAAAAGGCTAGATTAGCTTCACCAATAACCTCAGGTTATTTGGTAATTGTGTTTAGATTCTGTGATAGTTTATTCTATGCCTGATTTATCAGTCATAAATTGTGTATAAAACTTTTATAGAGTTTTAGCTACTTTTACTAAGATTATCTTCTTTGTGGTCTGCACATTAGTTTTGATGAGAAAATTTATAATTTAACATTCAGATTAGAATCTTCATTCTGGAACAAGTATATTGGTTAGAAAATCACAAATCTCTATTTGAGTTTCGGTAGACTTAAAATCATTAAAATAATCAACTTTAGGCAGTTAGTATATATCTCTAAGTCACTTAAGCAGAATACCATGAAATTGCATTTCTGCTACTTTGAAACGCAAGTCTTTTAGATCTAATATAAACAATATAAAAAGTAAAAAGTCTAATTAACTCATTTCTGACATTAGCTTACTCAGTATTCAGAGATATTGCTTATTCTGATGAAAGAGAACCTTTGAGTTATAAAAGAACATTCTGCTATCATAATCACAAGTACAATTCCCAGCGTTGTTCCATTACAGCCAGGCAATCGGTTTTTTGTTAGACTATGATATGAAATACAAGCGATATTTGAATACATTGGTCAAGTTTTCAGTTTATACATAATCACAGATTCTTATAATTGACTGGGCCTTACAGATTATACAATCTCTTCATTTTTCACATGAGAAAAATAAGAATATGGGAACAATAGCCATCCTATTTTTCTTTTTTACTACTA
>NW_012105165.1:1202534-1212370 GCF_000951045.1 Mandrillus leucophaeus
ACTTCAGACATACATATCTTACTATAATAATTTTCCATTCACCATCACTGATTTATTTACCATGATTGTTTTTCACCTACTTTATAAATCCATCCAAAGTAGACTCTTCCTCATTCTCTGCATATGGATTTGAATTTTCTACCTCTTTTTCTAGGTTCCCTCGATTTGTCTATACAAAATGCTCTTTCATTTCCCTATGTTCAAACATACAATGCCTCCTTCATAAAGCATTTCCTTATTTTCAAATACTTTGATTAAGAATAACATATTCTTTCAATAGATTGTTTTTTACAATATTAGTTTATTTTGTCTACTCATTTTACTTACTTATGAAACTAGTATTTTCCAACCTGTTTAAAGAGCACTCAGAAATCCATATTGCATGTAGCATTTCACAAGAAGATTTAGAAACCTGAGTAACTATCTTAAATAGATATTCTCTAAACTTACTTATATTTTATAAAGATATATTGGCATCAACAATACAGGGTACTTATCAGACAGAAAATAATATCTAGAATACAGCTTGGGCTATAAGCATCTTTAACAAAGAGATGCTTTTGCGCTCTGTATTTGAAGTTAGGTAGCTTTGGGTTTCAGGAGTCTGAGAAAAGGCTAAGGGCCTTTGTAGATACAATGTCTACAAGTAATTTGTTTAGCTCTGCAGTAAAGAAAGAATCAGATGAATTCTGCCATTCACTTGTTTTCTTTTGGGAAAATGGTGACAATGGATGATGAACACAGAGGTAGCATGATAATGGAAGGTTTCCACATCTTCCTGGAGTGCTGCTGTTAAGAGAGACTCTCCTTTCACAGCCCTCTTTTTACCTCCAATCACATGGCACTGAATGCTCTGTGTTCACTTATCTTTAAGACATGAATAAAAGCATACTGAGAAAAATGTTTTCAGAAATGGAGACAAAAATTTTCATTAGTAAAGTTCGGCACTTCGTTTCTGTGCTTCATAATGTTTTGTGCATACCGTTGCATTTCTGTGTTGTTCAGCTCTGTGATTACCATATTTCATCAACTCTCAGCTAAATTTTTTTTACATTTTTCTAATTGAGCTATTAAAATATGTCCTATAATCACAATTAGAAAGTTTCTTTACTACACTATATGAGATACTCTATGATGCTGTTATCATTGATTTCACCTAATATAACTTACCTATCAAAGAACTTTACACTTAACTGATTATCACCTCACTTCAACTATTTCCATGTTTAGCACCCAAATGGAGTATAATGTTAATTTAAATGTGAATTTCTACATGTACCATAAAATGTTTTTCCAAGATGATTAAGATGAGAAATCAATTTGTATTATATGCTTAGAACACTATCCAGTTGCAAGGAATACAACTGATAGCAAATAAATTGATAACGCTCCTTAAATAATACAAGTTTTAGAGTTAGGAGAGTTAGGTATAACTATTTCATGAATCAAGAAGGAATGCCATTGAAGTACCAAACTGTTAAATGTCTCCAGGAAATAAAGACCTGAGAGAAATGCTACTTATCATAGCCATTTATAATACTATCAATCCTAACAGTTTAAAAGAGGCCAAGTGAAATATTTTTTACTAATAACAGAATGATGCCCTAAATTCTTACCAATCACCAAATTAATTTAGAAAAAATATAATCTAAATATATAGAGATCTTAGATTCAAATTTTGATTGGAATACACGGTAAAAGAAGTATATATTTGCATGAATAAATAAATGTTGTTTTCAGGTTTTTTTTTTAATTCGTATCTTATACAGTGTTTCTTCTCTATCCTTAATCTGAATTAAATCAATGCTGAATCTTAGAATAAATATAATTTGTTATTAAACTGGATTTAATGTATTTGAGAATAGATAATATATCTTGTTCATGTATATATGTCAAGGCCTATTATAAATCTTGGTGCCCAAAACATGAAAAACAAATGGATTTTGGTTTCTTTTGGTTAGTTTATTTTAGAGACAAGTTCTTGCTCTGTCACCCAGACTGGAGTACAGTGTCATGATCATGTTCACTGCAGCCTTGAACTCCTGGACTGCAGAGATCCTCCCACCTTAGCCTCCCAAGTAGCTGAGACCGTAGTCTCAAGCTACCATGCCCAGCCAATTTTTAAAATATTTTGTAGAGACAGAGTCTTGCTACATTGCTCAGGCTGGTCTCGAACTGCTGGCCTCAAGAGCTCCTCCTGCTTCAGTCTCCCAAGGTGTTGGGATTACCGGTGTGAGCTACCATGCCTAGCCACAAATGATTTTTGAATAAATATTAATGTAGGAGAAAAACGTAGTTTTTTATGAAAAAAGTGTTATGTGCCCATCCCAACATTGTTTTTGTTTGTTCTTTATTTTTTTGGTGTCCCATTAAAGCACTTGGTATGTTTACCTTCATTTCTGCTTGTTTTGTAAGTTTTTTTTTTTTTTTTTTGAGACGGAGTTTCGCTCTTCTTGCCAAGGCTGGAGTGCCATGGCGCGATCTTGGCTCACAGCAACCTCTGCCTCCTGGGTTCAAGCCATTCTCCTGCCTCAGCCTCCTGAGTAGCTGGGATTACAGGCATGCACCACCACGCCTGGCTAATTTTGTATTTTTAGTGGAGACGGGGTTTCACCATGTTGGCCAGAATGGTCTCCATCTCTTGACCTCGTGATTCACCCTCCTCAGCCTCCCAAAGTGCTGGGATTACAGGTGTGAGCTACCGCACCAGCCAGTATTTTAATTCTTAATAAGTAATTCACATTACTGTACTATATAGTCAATTTCACTTAGAGTTACAACACTTTTATTTATTTCAGTGTTCATTTTTCCATCCTTCATTACTGAAAATCCAGTTAGGATACTTTCTTTTCTGCCTCCATAACTTTCCTTTATTATTTCTCTTAGTGTAAGCAGGCTACCTATACATTCTCTTTTTGTTTCAATTTTAATTCATATTCAGGTTTAAATATACTTTAGGTGGATATCAAATTATAAATTAGCATTTATTTCTTTAAAGCATCTTAAATATATCACTTATTATCTGCTGGTTTTCATCATTTCTCTTTAAAAACAGATACCATTATTATTCCTGCTCATGTGAAGATAATTGATCTATTTTTCTCTGAATGCTTTCAACCATTTTCTATTTGTTTGAATATCAGTAATTTTACTAGAGTTTGCCTCAGTTTTATCTTTTTGTATTAATTCTTCCTGTTTCTGTACCTTTTCTTGTCTTTATTTCAATATTAGGAGATCTTGAACAATGTCTTCAAATAGAACTTACTGCCTCCTTTTTTTTCCTCTTCTCCTTCTGGGACTCCAGTTGGACTCCTTTAATTTTTCATTCTGTGCCATGAATATTTTATAATCTTCTCTATATTTTTATTCATGTTCACTTCATGTATTCATCTGTATATGTGCATGTGTGTGTACATATACACACACAAACATATATATACACACACACACACAGACTTATCTTTCATTCTATTAATATTTTATTCAGCTGTGTCTAGTAATAACTCCTCATGAGTCTCAGTTGAAATCCTGCAGTATTTTCCAGGGCTGTTCCTCTTAGTTGGGACCTAAATAACACCTTTTTTTTCTCTCTTTCAGTACTATAAGACTGCCCTGCTGTCAGTTTAGCTTCTTAGTTCTTACTTTCAGCTTGCTTGCCTAGCTTCTCACACCCTGCAGATTAGATATTAAGAACCACTCTGTAAGCAAAGAATCACATGGTGTCAGGTCCACCTTTTCTGTTGATGCCTTGGCTCTGAGATCTTCCTATTTTAATTCTAAGCTACTGTGGAAACCTTGAACTCTAATTTTTGTTTCCACAGTTCTGAGCCACTTCAAAAAGCTCTGAACCTCTCCATTTTACTTGGCTTATGGGCCCCGTGCTACTGACAAGTTGGCAAATGCCTCCAGAACAGAAGTGGCAAACAAACAGGGTTGAAGTCCTTCGTTGTGTTTTTCCTCTCTGGGAAATTTAAGGCTTTGAAGTCCTGACTGCCTAAGTTGCTTTCCAATATCTTCAAACAGCAGTTTTCATTTTTAATCCAGTGTTTATGTTTCCTCATGTTGAGAAATGTCTGATATAAGCTATTCTACTATAACCAGAAAATGAAATCCCTATAGTTTCCAATTCAGTTTTTAAAAGGTGAGTGGGAATAATCAATGACAGTCAATTTAAGAAAACATTTTTAACATTATAGTATATATAACTAACTCTACAGAGCTTCAGGAAAATCAAAACATATGCTTTTGTGTCACATGTCGCTTTTGTAATTAACAATAAGGTGTATGTTCTGCTGTATGGATAAAATCATTATAATGTGTAATGAGGAAAAGATACACATCACTAGAATAAATCAATGTTTTTTAAAATTTCTAAATCTATTTAAAAAGTTCACTAGTTTCAGTGACCTAAGTTTATTAATAAGCTAGTTGCCATCTTGATGTGATCAAATAAGATATATTTTTAAATGCCATCAAACACTGATATTTGCATGTAATCTTCCCTCAATTATGTTATGGTCTTTGCTTTCTCATAATATTTGATTAGGTCTTTGTATTTCATATTCACCCTTCACCATGCAACGCTTAAGCTTACCTCAGCTAAAATCGGAAACACTGTGACATGCTTTGCTCACTCTGGATGAATATAGGTTATTTTTTGCCTTTAGATTTCAACCTTTAGTTTGCATTTTGCTGATAGCTTGCACACTGCAAGATGATACAGTTTTTTGTTTTTTGTTTTTTGTTTTTTTTTTATTCTGCTGAGAGACACATTGTATGAAAATGGATAAGGTTCAAGTGTCAAGTCTCGTTTTGTTATTCTAATCCTAGCAAGATTCTCCTTTAACTTCTTAGAGAAATGCCAGTTTGAGGGGGTTCTATTACGAGGCTCATTTCCTTTTGGTATGGCATAGTCCAAAACAACAATTATTGCTGGTTTCTTTAGCAATGCAAATTTAGTGCTGAATATATATTTTAAATTAGTGAAAATAGAAATTACCTTAATTTCTGTTACTTGAGCTATGTGACCCCTGTAAAATAGTTTTCTATAAAAATGATACTTATTTGATCAGCTTTTATTTTGTAAGCTTATCAGCAGGGAGTTTTAAAATCTATTTAAACTTACACTAAAAATAAGTATTTTAATATGGATATTAAATAATATGGTTTAAAATTCAAAATATATTAAAATAAGTCTTAAAATTAGGGATGTTGGAAAGTTAAGAATGAGTTTGAGCCAGGCACAGTGACTCACTTCTATAATCACAGGAAAGATTGGAAGATCATTTGAAGCTAGTTGAAAACCAGCCTGGACAATATAGCAAAGGCCTATCTCAAAAAAAAAAAAAAAAAAAAAAAAAGCCAGGTGTGGTGGTACATGGCTGTAGCCTTGGGAGGCTGAGGCAGGAGGATTCCTTGAGCCCAGGAGTTCAAGGCTGCAGTGAGCTATGATAGATGGCACCACCACACTCCAGCCTGGGCAAAAGAACAAGACACTCTCTTTAAAATAATTAAAAAATAGCATTTGACTTTCATGTTTTATACACCAATATTTATAGTAGGCCTGGGTCACAGAGGAAACCCTATCTCTAAATAAAAAGAATGAGTTTGTAGTTTATAATATCACTTAAATGAGTAGACCTACAAAAAAAGGAAAAGAGGATGTGTATAATCATTTAATAAAAATATTGAAGCATAATTATTTGAAAAATATAAAAATTAGAGTAGTTACAAGTTATACAATTGGAGTAGTTATAAGTTATATAATATGAAATATGAAAGATGCATGAGGTTTCTATGAGATTATGAAATGTTTATCAAAGACCTTAACTTTGACACTATTTTCTTCATTGTTCAGTCCAGAAAGGAAAAAGGTATTTCCTTCTGGATACTTAGGGGAAAAATTGCTTTAAGAAAATATATCCTGGATATAATTTTGACAAATTGATTCTCTAAGAGATAAATCTTTGTTATTTAAAATACTAGCCTTCCTCAACAAAGTTGAAGTAGGTCAGAATAACACCAATTTCTTGTATTTCTTAATACATAATACTTTCCAATTAATACACATTTTTCACCTACAATATTTTATTCCTATGGCAATCATGCACTGTATTAAAATTGAGATTTTATAGGTCACTTTTATTGCTTAACATTACATGGGCAATAGAGAGCACAGTCTAGAACTGAATCCATATTGTTTAACTAGGTTGTTTTGCACTTCATCACGATTAACACAATTAACTAAAAGCTAATTGAAGCCTGAACATCCACAGTTTGGGAACTGGACAATGAGTATATATATAAAATACACACACACACACACAGACACGTATACATATATATGTGTATATATATGTGTGTATATATATCTCTCTTTGATGCATAAGATTACAGAGTGATCATGAATAGTTTTCTTCTTCTTTGCAGCCCCATATGACCTTCATCTTATAATAATTCTTATGCATTTTATCTTATATGGCTAATTCTGTTCTCAAGTGGAGGGCAAAGCAGGGACTACTAACTTACATGTTGATGTGGAGGATCAACAAACTTTCAAGCACCTGTTTACAGTTTCATTATCTACTCCACTTTCTTTCCCATACATAAATTTATTTAGATGAAAATAAAACTATTTTATAGTAAGAGATAAGTCTTTACTATTCTGATAGACTACAACAGCTTTGGTTGTCTTGTTTGCCATAGGGAAATTATGTTCCTAGAGCACATTTTTAATTCCTGAGTCCTTTACTTAAAATCTTTATCATCTCAATTATCTATTAAATAAGATCTATCACATTATTTAAAGGTCCTCAAAAACCAAATAGCAATGTAACAGCAAATTGGGAATTTTTAGTCATTCTCCTCCATTTCCTCCTGTTGCTTTGACCATGCTTTTCCCTCTGTATGACACATCCAACTGCATGTTATGTCATATGTGTTCCATGAACTGTCTCCCCACTTGTATCACCTTCTCTGACCTACTTTTAGATATATTTTTTGATAATACTTATCACCTGATGTGATACATATTATAAATATATATATATATTTGAAATTTAAAACTTAAAATCTCAAATCAAATTTAACTCTTCAGTAAAAATTTGACTTATTTTTTTACACATGCTGTTGGTGCATTATTAATTCTGGCTGAATGTGCCATAATTCATCATGAAAGAATTACTTGGAGATATAAAAAATGCATTAAAGAGCAGCTGCTATATTGCTGAAAGCAATGCATCAGGGCATGCACATGTTAGTATGAAACACAGAACTGATTAATTGCATATTCTTGTTACAGTCATTTCATAATTTTATGATAATTGCTATCAATTCAAGAGCAGACTGTGGCATTTCCTTTATGCAATAAACTTTTCCATATAAGCAAGCAATAATTAAGTTATTAACAGATATTTCATTTACTGCAGTTTGGGAAATCTCAAATTATAAGTAATGTATTAAAGTTACCAATACTAGTAAAAGCCCAAGTCCAACTCTCATGATTTAGGTAAATTATGTGAAAATAACTGAAGGACCAAAGGTTTCAATATTTTTAATATCTTAATATTTGAATCATTTTACTTTTAAAATTTTATTATATCTACATAACTATTTTATTATATATAATTAATTCTCATTTTGCAGATTGTACTTTCACTTTACTGCTCAAATCCTGTCTCTAATGCTAAAATAATGATGGGCCATGTGAATAATGAATGAAGCTGGAGGCAATTCTGTGAAATATTCTTGACCATCCTGTATTTACTGGATAATAATTTTTTAAGTGGAAATTTGAAGAATGAGAAAAAACTCATGATAAAGTAAAACAGCATGAACTTTCTTATTATTACTCAATATTTAACAAATATGTGTCTGTTTCTTACTTTGTTCCAGGCACATGCCAGGATTATGTGGTAATAAGAATAAAAATTGCTCCCTAATTCAAATAACTTTAAGTACAACAGATTAGGATATACACACATATGTTACCCATGAATTTACTGGAGATACTACTAATTAGAATTCTCAATTTGTTTAGTAAATTACCTATAGATCAATATTTTATTAGCATTTAGTTTAATTAACTATTTTAGATGCTGGCAAAATATGATTCCACTTAACCAGCCAAACTAAAATGTAAGGAGAGCTTCTTTATCCTTATCTGATAAAAAAAAGATGTTTATATTAGCCAAGGTAATTAATAACTGGAAGATAGCTCACAAGTTAAATTTAAGAGCTAAGGATTATATTTAGTTATTCTGACTTTACACCAGGGGTCCTTTTACTTGGTAAAATTTACTGGGTAATTACACTACCTCCTGTAATTGTTTCTTGTGATGGCACATAAATTCTAGTAGAGTATGAAATGATAAAAATTTTGAGATTTTGGTTCAAAATTTAATCATTCTTTTTTTTAGAACGGTATTATTTTTCTTCCTTTTTTCAATTCAATAAATACTAATTAATATTTAACCTGTTACCCATTACTCATGCCCTCTTTAACAATAATAACATCAAATTTGCACCATGAGATGGGATGGGGTGATTCACGTGTCAAAGGAAAACTCAAAATGTTGAGCCATGGATGCCTTTACCTAGGTTTTGAAGGATGGAGCTTCCTGGAGACTGAAGCATGAGACCCAGGAAAACCCACTTTTGCTGCAAAAGTGGAAGCACTGCAGAAAAACCACACTTGGGTAATGCTTAGTGGAATCGTGCGGGTGGGGCCACCCTCAGAACTCCACACTGATGGAGCCACTTGGAAGCAACCCCATCCATTTTAGGAGGGCTGAAGGCAATTGACTCCAACCTATGAAAGTGTGGCATGGGCTGAGACCAGTAACATCATGGGTGTGGGGCTGCCTAGAGCCATGGGGACCCAGCCCCTACTCCAGCATGTCCAAAAGGTGAGACATTTAGTCAAAGACTATTCTAAAGTCTTAATAGTTATTTTTTTCCCTATTAAGTTTTAGGCTTACTTGGAACCTATTATCCCTGCCATCTTTTATATTTCTCCCTTTTGGAATGAAAAGATCTATCCTATGCCTATCCTACCATTGTATTTTGAAAATGTTTAAATTGTTTGATTTCATAGACCCACAGCTGGAAGAAAATTTGACTCAGACTAAATTGCATTGAGCTTCACTCATATTTGATTTTGATGATATTTAGATGAGAATGGACTTTAAATTTTTGAGTTAATGCTAAAATGAGTTAATATTTCTGGGGCTACTGGGATGAAATGAATTTATTTTGCATGTGAGAATGACATGAATTTTGGGGAGGCAAGGAGAGGAATGCTATGATCTAGATGTTGTGTCCATTCAAATTTGTAAGTAAACGCTAACCCCAGGGTGATGATTTAAGCAGTGGGGCTTTTGGGAGGTGATTAAGTAATAAGGGCTCTACACTCATGAAGGGAATTAGTGCCCTTTTATAGAAGAGGCCTGAAGGAGCTTATTGACTCCTTTTGCCATGTGAGGACACAGCTGGAAGGCATCATCTTTGCAGCAAAAAGTAAGCCCTTACTAGACACCGAATCTACTGGTGCCTTATCTTGGATGCTCTAGCCTCCAGAACTCTGAGCAGTCAATTTCTGTTTATAAATTACTCAGTCTAAGATATTTTGTTATACCAGTAAGAATGGACTGAGATAGGCACATAATGGGGAATTAGCTTAAGATTCAGGTACTTTTATTTTGATTTATTTTATAAAAGGCTCTTAAATGATGAGATAGTGGACAAAATATTTATAAATATTCATCTATAATATCCTCAACTAAGTGTCAAATATGAATGGCTTTTTTGTAGTTAGAAAAAAACTCTAATTGAGGACT
>NW_012105165.1:1212420-1216894 GCF_000951045.1 Mandrillus leucophaeus
ATGCCCTCTTTAACAATAATAACATCAAATTTGCACCATGAGATGGGATGGGGTGATTCACGTGTCAAAGGAAAACTCAAAATGTTGAGCCATGGATGCCTTTACCTAGGTTTTGAAGGATGGAGCTTCCTGGAGACTGAAGCATGAGACCCAGGAAAACCCACTTTTGCTGCAAAAGTGGAAGCACTGCAGAAAAACCACACTTGGGTAATGCTTAGTGGAATCGTGCGGGTGGGGCCACCCTCAGAACTCCACACTGATGGAGCCACTTGGAAGCAACCCCATCCATTTTAGGAGGGCTGAAGGCAATTGACTCCAACCTATGAAAGTGTGGCATGGGCTGAGACCAGTAACATCATGGGTGTGGGGCTGCCTAGAGCCATGGGGACCCAGCCCCTACTCCAGCATGTCCAAAAGGTGAGACATTTAGTCAAAGACTATTCTAAAGTCTTAATAGTTATTTTTTTTCCCTATTAAGTTTTAGGCTTACTTGGAACCTATTATCCCTGCCATCTTTTATATTTCTCCCTTTTGGAATGAAAAGATCTATCCTATGCCTATCCTACCATTGTATTTTGAAAATGTTTAAATTGTTTGATTTCATAGACCCACAGCTGGAAGAAAATTTGACTCAGACTAAATTGCATTGAGCTTCACTCATATTTGATTTTGATGATATTTAGATGAGAATGGACTTTAAATTTTTGAGTTAATGCTAAAATGAGTTAATATTTCTGGGGCTACTGGGATGAAATGAATTTATTTTGCATGTGAGAATGACATGAATTTTGGGGAGGCAAGGAGAGGAATGCTATGATCTAGATGTTGTGTCCATTCAAATTTGTAAGTAAACGCTAACCCCAGGGTGATGATTTAAGCAGTGGGGCTTTTGGGAGGTGATTAGGTAATAAGGGCTCTACACTCATGAAGGGAATTAGTGCCCTTTTATAGAAGAGGCCTGAAGGAGCTTATTGACTCCTTTTGCCATGTGAGGACACAGCTGGAAGGCATCATCTTTGCAGCAAAAAGTAAGCCCTTACTAGACACCGAATCTACTGGTGCCTTATCTTGGATGCTCTAGCCTCCAGAACTCTGAGCAGTCAATTTCTGTTTATAAATTACTCAGTCTAAGATATTTTGTTATACCAGTAAGAATGGACTGAGATAGGCACATAATGGGGAATTAGCTTAAGATTCAGGTACTTTTATTTTGATTTATTTTATAAAAGGCTCTTAAATGATGAGATAGTGGACAAAATATTTATAAATATTCATCTATAATATCCTCAACTAAGTGTCAAATATGAATGGCTTTTTTGTAGTTAGAAAAAAACTCTAATTGAGGACTATGTATTAACTATCAAAGTTGAGTTCAAATGCCTTTTAATTAGCAAATGTTGCATGCTATAAAATACCAAAATAACATTGCTTTTTTTTCAGAAAACCCAGTGTTATTTTAGTTTTCTGTGCAAATGAATGTATAATTTTAAAGGATATTAAAGGATAAACCACTTTGAAGCTTTTGTTTTAATTAAAGATTAAAATAGCATATATGGTTTAAAGCAAAACAAAAAAATATTCCAGTTAATAATTTGACAACCAGGTAAAAATCTAAATTAATAACATCAGGCTGAGCACAGTGGCTCGTGCCTGTAATTCCAGCAATTTGGGAGGCCGGGGTGGGTGAATCATCTGAGGTCAGGGGTTCCAGACTGCCCTGGCCAACATGGCAAAACCCAGTCTCTACTGAAAAAAAAATACAAAAATTAGCCAGGCATGGTGGCACATGCCTGCAATCCCAGCTACTCAGGAGTCTGAGACAGGAGAATCCCTTGAACCCAGGAGGTGGGGGTGGCAGTGAGCTGAGATCACGCCACTGCACTCCTGCCTGGGTAACAGAGCAAGACTCCATCTCAAATATATATATATATAAATAAATAAAAATAAAATAAGTAACATCAGAGAAAAAATTATTGGGCTATTTGCATTTCATGTAATATTTGGAAGCAGTAAAATAATTTTGAGGGAAAGTCAAACATTAGCAGGTTCTTTATGAGAATACAGATTTTTCTAAATCAAACTCAATTTTGAAATTATGAAAAAATGTAAAAGAAAATAAATATTTTAATACACTTGTTTACCTTTTATATTTTTGGTCTTCACAGCATGATGATATATCTTATATATGTAATAATATATAATATATATGATATATATGATGACATTTTATATATATATGTATATTTGAGGTAAAAAGAAAACTAGCAACTGACTTTTGTTTTTTTGAGACAGAGTTTCAAAAAAGTGATTCTCCTGCCTCAGCCTCCTGAGTAGCTGGGATTACAGGCACCTGCCACCACTCCCGGCTAATTTTTTTTTTTTTTTTTTGTATTTTTAATATAGACTGGTTTTTGCCATGTTGGCCAGGCTGGACTTGAACCCCTGATCTCAGTTGATCCGCTCGCCTTGGCATCCCAAAGTGCTGGGATTACAGGAGTGAGCCACTGTGCCCAGGTGCAACTGACTTTTTGTATTCTCTTATTATTAGAGTTCTTTTTACAGGAGCTGTAAACAAATACTCAAAAACAGACTTGAAATACTTTAATGAGAAGAAATAATTGGGCCAAAATTTCTTTGTTTAATTAGTCTATATCTATGTTAATGTTCTCCTTCTTTAATCATATATTTGTATGTTTACTTAATCTCTGCTTTTTAGCAGTAAAACCAGTAGACAGGAAGACTGTTTTCTTCAAATTGCTATAATTTTTAAAAACTTTCAAATCATGAGTTGGATATGCATTACACACAAAAATAAAAATAATATATCTCAAAAATATATTTTTTCAAAACCTAAAGTCATGTGAAAGCTCTACATAAACAGAACAATAATGTATATATGCTGAATTATTGCATGATAAAAGACCCTGGTATAATCTTGTTTTGTTAAAACATATGTATTTCTGGGTCTACATGTTGAAAAGAGCAAAATAACCTTACTTTATCCACTCTAATTCATATATATTATTGATGAAATATTAACTATACCATTTACATTTTTAAAAAAGATTTTAAATGCCAAAAGTAAAAAGATAAATACCAAAAAAGCAAGGTAGCAAAAAGCTGAACCCACGTGGAGTCTGGGACTGATAGAAGAAGCACATGTGAGGTTGGGGTGTGGTGGGGAAAAAAGCTTCCTGCATAATCTCTACAATTCAGGAAAACACCTGATACTATAATCTCATAGGAGGCTTAATAATGAGAAACAGACTGAAAAATAAAAGCAATTGAGACATGGGAGATCAAATGCAAGTTTTCAACATATATCTATTAGGAATTACAGAAGGATAAAAGAGGAAAGAAAGAAAAGATGACTGAGAGATTTTTGAAAACAGATTTTTTTTAGGATTAAAACCAATTAAAATTGATTTTTGAGGATATATGTCTAATAATACATATATAATAATAGTTTATTATGTGTCAATTACCTTATTGTCATTACCTTACGTGAATTACCTTTGCTCATCAAGTTGAGACAAAGCCGTAAGTGTGTCACTCTGAATGTACAGAGCCTAAAGTAAATGCACTCACAAATAATTAGGATTTGATCTGCCTCATTTGTGGTTGCAAGATCAAGACTGCTTACCTGCAGAGGATAAGGTCCTGGAACAAATGGATGGCATAGTGCTTCTTACAGCAGATTGGAAGCTATTCCTTTAGTAACGAGCATATGATGGAGAGACCGCCAGGAAACCTTCAGTATTTGAGAGGTTCAACAAGCAGAAAATCTAAGGAAATAGAGATTAAAGAATTATATGGAAAACAGTTTGTAATAACCAAGTGTAAAATACTAGTTTTCTGTACAGGGAGAAATTAAAATGGATGACATGAAAATATTGGAATTTTAAGATATAATCATTGAAGAAAAAATTTTATAACTTTCAATAGGAGTGCTAAAGAGTAGACTTAATCTTGCTCAGGAAAAATTAACGAATTGAAACCAGAAGAAAATGAAAGAACTAGCACTGGAGATCCTAACACCAAACCTATTTGGTTTGAATACTTTCCCTCCCTTTCATCATCAGATTCTCTATCTATAAAATGAAAATTATAATAGGTTTTGCATTTTTGAGTTGATGTGAATGCGACTTTTTAAAATCTGAAGAGCAGTATCTGGTACTGAGTAGGTACTCGATAAATTCCTATTTATCCATTACATTACTATAATCTCATAGGAGGCATAATAATGAGAAACAGACTGAAAAAAGCAATTGAGACATGGGAGATCAAATGCAACTTTTCAGCATATATCTAGTAGGAATTACAGAAGGATAAAAGAGGAAAGAAAGGAGATGGCTGAGAGATTTTGAAAATATATTTTTTTAGGATTAAAACCAATTAAAATTGATTTTTGAGGATATATATCTAATAATACATATATAATAATAAATTGTTTATTATGTGTCAAGCACATAGC
>NW_012105165.1:1219019-1220817 GCF_000951045.1 Mandrillus leucophaeus
GGTTAAACTGAGAAAGTGCTGTAAATCACAGTGAATATATGATGAATCATTAATCCAATCCTCTGTCTCATACACATCATACACACACACACACACACACACACACACACACATAGTGTTTTAGAACCTACTCTATATGTAAGGTCTGTAAAGTGCTTTATAATATTAGCATAGGGCCATCATATCAATATTGATAAAGTTAAAAAGCATAAGGGGAATAATATTTTGACCCCACTAATTTGCTTTCCCTTTTTGCTGACCCAGCTTTCTACATTCCACAGGGACAGGAAGGCAAATGTATCTACAGAAGGATGAGGATATAATTGTATTATTTTTCTCTTGTTGCCACAGTAAATTATCAGACATGTAGAAGCTTAAGACAACACAGATTCATTACCTCACAGCTTCTGGAAGGTTAGACCTGACTTGGATCTCACACGACTAAAATCAAGGTGTTGGTATGGCTGCATTTCTTACTAGAGGCTCCAGATATAATTTAATTTCAGACTTAGGCAGAATTCAGTTCCATGTGGTTGTAGAACTGAAGCATCCATTTCTCTGTTGGCTGCCAGTCGTGAATCTTGCTCCTAAGGTATCTATAGTCCTTTTGTGTTTATTATGTGGCCTGTAGCCTCCTTCCAATAATAGTGGATCTCCTCTGTTTCAGGATTCAAACACCTTTTAGTTCCACCACATTTCTCTGACTCATTCTTGTGCCTTTCTCTTCTGTTTTTAAAGGCTCATGTGATTACATTGCGCCCACCTGGATAACTCGGACTAATCTCCCTATTTTAAGGTCAGCTGATAAGCAACCTTACTTTCAAAGTTCAAAGAGCAGAACATTGTGCTCTTTCAGGTAGACACTTACACAGTGTCCTCCCAGATTTGAGCACCTTTTTTTTTTGTATGAGATGGAAGAATTCGCATGCCTTTTCCCTCCTTGGTACATCTCAGCTTGAAAAAAACAAACAAAAAAGAAACAACAACAACAAAAATAGCTGAAAGTTCTCCAACTTGAAATGTAAGCAGAGTTCTAGAGTTCTCTGGGCCTCCAAATTATTAGATGAATTATTAACGCCAATTCTGAGGAAGTAGAAAACTCTCACTAAACATTTCTGTTTATTCTGATACTGCTAGTAGGAAGAAAGCAATGATTGTTTCACAGATGAGAACACTCAAGCAAAATAAGATTGGCACAGCACATGATATTCTAATCAAGAAAAACACCTAGTGCACATTGAATATTCCTTATTTGAAACACTTGGGACCAAAAGTGTTTTGGATTTCAGATTTTTAAAAAATTTATTTTGGAATATTTGCATTATATACTTACTAGTTCAGCATCCCTAATCCAAAAATACAAAAATCTGAAATGTTGTAATCAGCCTTTCATTCGAGCCATCATGTCAGTGCTCGAAAAGTTTCAAATTTTGGAGCGTTTTGTATCTCAGATTTTTAGATTTTTGGATTAGGGATACTCAACCTATATATCACCTTTCATTTCTTCAGTACTACAATGTAAATGAAGTTAGGAACATTTTTTATTTTACTTAATGTTTTCTTTAAGTGCCTTCGTAGGTCTAGACAGGGAGTAAGCATTCAACAAACTGCATTCACCACTCTAAATGGTGGGCATTTAGTTGGAATTTTTTGGCTATGCCTGTTAGCATAGATGAGTCTATTTATCTCATGGCCAAAACCTAGATCTGCAAAGACTCTCATACATCAATTAATATGGCCCTACTTTAGGCAGGTAGGTATTATTATCATTCCACTTTACCAGGAAGAGGACTGAGGC